>NW_026062721.1:0-24643 GCF_023897955.1 Schistocerca gregaria | reverse complement strand
AAATGTGTGTTGAAGATACAGGATGGTAAAGACCAAGTGCGTTGAAAGAAACGTTGTGAAGGAACGAACGTTCCCTGAATTGGTTTCTTTTTGTTCCCGAGTTGTGTACAATGGACGACGGTTGTGCCATATCGCAGCATTGCATCATCCCCAGGTTTGATTTCAATTGAGCGATAAAAAAAGGAAAAAGAGAAGAACAAGAACACTATCGAAATGGTCTATGGTGTGTGACCCACAATTGTTGTCTTTAAATCACTTACCCAACCATGTCGTAAAAATATTTTTTTTTTTTTTTTTTTTTTTTTTTTTTTTTTTTTTTACAGTGGCTGCCGAATGACCTAGATGTAACAGAGAGAGAGAGAAACACATGGCGTGTCAGATGTTTGTTTTCTTTTCCCCCCCCCCCCCCCCTCTCGTCAAGTGGCAAATGCGAACACCGTCAGCTGTAATTGACGATCGACACTAGTATGGCGCGAAAAGGGGGTGCGACCTGTGCAGTTGTGGGTGAAACTTTGGGTGATGGGCTGTCATGCGGCATCGCGTGCGTTCATTACCCCTCGGCGGCGGCGGCGGCGGCGGCGGCGGCGCCGCAGCTCCGTCCAGCTCGCGCTCTCGGAAACAACCCTCTCGTAATGCCGCGTCTCCTCCGTCACTGCAATTTTCAAAGGGAAACCTGTGTGGCCGGTGGGGGTGTGTCAACCGTTGGCCCTCAAGCTCCGCCGACAAAAAGTGTTGAGTGTATCCAGTGTGAGAGAGGTTGACGCTTTTCGTGGTGTGTGTGTGTGTGTGTGTGTGTGTGTGTGTGTGGCAATGTTTTGAAAAGTTTGCAACGTACGTTAAGAAGTGTTGACGCTGAAACTTGCGGGCTGTGTGGCCCTGGTGGTTGGCTGGCTGGAGACGCGGGCGTGTCCAGTCGGTCGGTTGTTGTGGCTGAAAGGTACGTATACGGTTCCGCCGTCCCGTCGGAACTGCGTCTGTCTGGAAGGTATGACGTGACGTGCAGTTTTTATTAGGTCAGCCCTTGTTGTGTATTGTTCCATTTGTTGCTCACTCGTCACCCGTATTTGGTGTGGCGATGTATGTGGACGTACTGCTGGATCAGTGTCAGGGTTTCCGTGGGAGGTGTTGGTTGGGTTGGATTTGCCTGACACGGCTGAGTCCGCAATTGGCCTGCCGTTCGTTGATGCGATATGTGGGTTCTGAGGAAGAATGTGTACGAGATAGTTGCCCCTGCCCTGCCCTTTCTTTCGCGTTCGTGTGTGCCCCCCTTGTTGTGTAGTGTGGGTTGAACATGGTTCTTTACCGAGTGGGGGGGAATGGGATGGACGGATCCGTTGCTGTTGCTGTCACCGTCAAGACAACGCACGCACGCACGCACGCACCCCTGTCCTACGAGAAGGTGTGTCAACCGGGGTTTCGGTAGTCGTGTGTGTAGGGGACGGGGAGAAGCAAAGTGGAGAGTGCGGCACGGGCAGAGAGTGGAATTGGGGCGCGTTGATGTTGGGAAACATGCCCCAAGGGTTGCGGGATGATGTGGCGGTGAGAGCGGGGGGCGGGGGAGAAAAGAAAAGCGAAAAAGAACTAAGGAAGAGGAGGAGGCGTGCGTGTGCGCAGTGGCGGGGCCCCAAAGACCTGTCGTGTGGTGTCGGCCGAACGCGAGCGCGAACGCGAACGCGAACGCGTGTGCGGGGCAGCGTCGGCACGGAGAAGCGAGGAGGAGAGAGAGAGAGAGAGCTGGTCTGATGGGTATTTTTTACCCCCTGTACTCGAAGGACCGGATCTGTCCTTGATCCCTGCCTTCTGTCTGATTATGTTGGGTAACAAAATGATGGGATGATAGGGTCTCTTGGGTGTGTGTAGATGTTTGTTTGTTTGAGTGAGTGTTATGGTGTTTGTATTTTATTTTTGTTTATCATGGTATGTTGTAGTTTGTGGTGTTTTGTCGTGATGGGAAATGTCGTTCTTGGGTCGGGTGGATTTTGGTCCCAGATTTCTGATGAGTGGGTGGTTCGAATCCGTGGTTTGGTGGAAAAAAAAACAAAAAAAAAAAAAAAAAAAAACTTTATGGATTTTTCTTTGGATGATTTCCGGGATTTTGATTGAGTATGTTATGGTTTGTGTATATGTCTCGGTTTGTCTGGTACCGGCCGGCATCAGCAGTAATTCTGAAGTATTTGTTCTGCACCCTTTTTTACTCTTGTTATGTTTGGTGTCTGCGGCCATTGACGAGATTTTTCAGAGCCGTAAGTGATGGCTGGTTCCTATGACGGTTTTGAAGATTTTCTTTTTGGCGCGCATATTTATTCTGTTTCCTTTGATGATTGGGTACAGTCTGAATATTGCTGCTGCAGCCTTGTTACAAACGTGTGTAACATGGTCTCTAAATGTCAACCTCTTGTCCAGCTTGATGCCTAGATACTTTATTGTGCCTGACCATGGAAGATTGTTATTTCTGAGGCGTATATGCAGGTTAGGAGGTATTCTTTTTGAATGTGAATCGTATTGTATTGCTTGGGTTTTCTCCGCGTTTATTGTTTTTTTGGTTAGCCCATTTCTGGATGGATTGTAGGTGTTGCTCTATTTTTGTGACTCTATATTGCAGGTTAGAACTGCTGCGGTAGACTGCAGTGTCGTCTGCAAATAGTGACAAGTGTCCTCCCAGCTGTTTGTTTGTGTATATTGAGTAGAGAATGGGCCCCAGCACTGAGCCTTGCGGGACTCCAGCCTCTATGGATCTAGTGTTACTTGCCGCTCCTGGTACATGGACATAGAATGCTCTGTTGCGGAGAAAAGAAGCAATAATGTGGATGGGGCAGTTGTACTGGTGGAGCTTGTAGATAAGGCGTTATCCGAATGCTTTTCCAATGTCAAGCAGGACTGCTCCAGTACTGTGTCTAATGTTTCTGGCCTGACATATGTGCTCGACTAGTCTGGTCACCTGGTGGGTGGTGCTGTGTTCTTCGCGGAATCGGAATTGTTGTGGGATGATTATGTTGTTATCCTTTAAGAATTGAATTTCTTCAGTTCAGTTTGAATGAGCTTTCCGAGAACCTTTCCAAGGAAGTTGGCCTATAGTTTTGCGGAAATAATAAGTCCTTGTTTGGCTTTGGTAATGTGATGACTCGGGCCTGTTTCCAAGTAGTTTAGTCTGAAGCAAGCATTATATATTGATGTTAGATAGATAATTGATAGTTGCTGGAGGTAGGTGATGTAGTAGTTGCGGTTTGATGGAATCTGGGCCTGATGCCTTCTTAGGATGTGTGTATGTTTGTGATGTGATAAGATACGGGGTTTCTGCGTTTATTGGATTGTGAAAGATGTTCTGATCGGGGCACTTAGGATGCGGTTTTACCCTTCTGAGTACCATTTCCTGGTGGTCATCAGTTTCGTCATCTACCGCTTCTGGTGCTTGGAATTGCCTTTCTAGTGAATCCGCCAGTGCTTCAGCTCGGTCTGTGGGGTCGTTCCTTCCCCATGTAGATGTAGATGTTTCGTGTCTAGTTTACGAGTTTTAAGAAATTTCCAGAATTTTTCCTGGTCCCTTCCTGCTTCTCGTAACGTTTCCTCCCACGCCTCGCTACGGTGGTTTTCGGAGCTCTCTTTTTGATCCTCCCGGCCAATTGCTCTGATTTTCGTCGGTCGGCTGGGTCCCTGTAGTTTTGCCATCTCTTTCTGGCGCGCGCGGGCTGCGGTTGGCGCCTTTGGTGGCAACGGCCGGGGCAAGCAGCGGTGTGTGGTGTGGTGCGGGGCGGGCAGGGGCAGTGGTGGTTGACGGATGGCCTGGGGGCCGAAAAACGGGCCGGCCGGCGGACGGATGTTGAGAGAGGCGGCGCGCACGCGTCTCGCGCGGACACAGGCGCCACAGCGTTGATGATTGGAAGGAGGTGCGGTGCGGGGATGGGCCCAGGAAAAAAGACGGTCGTGGCCCCTGTCTTGGGTGCGTGTCGACGTCAGCACCGTCGGTGTGGTGTGGTGTGGTGTGGTGTGGTGTGGTGTGGTGTGGTGTGGTGTGGGCAGGGAGGGGGGAAAAGCGGGCTGCGGGCTGCGGGCTGCGGGCTGCGGGCTGCGGAGGGAATGGTGGTGGGGAGTAGGCACACATGTGGGCGGGCGCAAAATCGGCCGGTGCCCGTAAACCGCGGCGGGATATTGGGTGGAAAAGAGGGAAATTGTAGAAAGGAAAACAAGCGGAGGGGGCGAATGTGGTGGGGTGGGGGGACGGGCGGGGGCGAGGCGACAGCTTGCTTTTTCTTTTTCATTTTATTTTATTTTGTTGTAGTGTTTTTGTTTTTTTTTGTTTTTTTGCGTGTGTGTGGCCTTGGAGAGGCTGGTCTTGTCTGGCTTACGCTTTGGGTGCGTGTGTTGGTACTTTTTCGTTTTTTCTTGTTCTGCAGAGCAGGGGCGGGGCGGTGGGAACGGCTGGCTGGCTGTGCCCAGAGGAGGAGGAGACGCTGGCGGCGGGCCCGGCTCCTGGGGCTGCTGTTGCATGCGCTGTGCAAAGAAAGGAAGAGTGGGTTTGTTTGGCTGGTGAAGTGCATTATTTAAGTGTGGGCTTGCCGGCCTGGCTCCGATGCGCAGGTAGATAGATGCCGGCGGCGACCGCAGGCAGGCGCGTTGTGTGTACAGAGGGACGAGCCATGTGTTTTGCAAGCAGGACGTGGCGTGCCGAGTGGAGAGGAGGCGGCGGCTCGGCTCGGTTCGGCCCGGTCCGGCGGTGCCGCGCTGTTGTCGCGGACGTGAGCGCCCCCTGGCGGGCGGGTGGTTGGCGGCGGCGTGGTGGACGCGTGTGGCAGTTGTGTGCACGGGTTGCTTGGGCGAGTGAGCAGTGGCTGGCGGTGTTGGCGCGTCGTCGGGGAGGTATGTGTTGCGGCCGCGTCTGCTGCGCGCTGCGTCGTTGTGTCGACTGTGTGTGGGCGTGGGCACGTGTGCTCTGGCGAGGGCGTCGTAAAAAAGTGGGTCGCGGTGTGCGTGCGTAGCCCGTGATGATGTATTGTGCGTCGCGTCGTTGTGTGCGAAACGGATGCCGAGAGGTGTGTGGTGAGTGCGAAGCGCGAATGTGCGGCGTTTGGCGGTTTCGGTGTGTTTTCTGTTTTTGCGGCGTGAGAGTGGGGCTGGCTGGCTGGCTGGCTGGCTGGCTGTTTGTTGTTGGTGTTGCCTTGTGTGTGTAGGTTGATGGCGCGACGCGGAGGGGACGCCGTTTGCTGCGTGCCTTGCCTCGCGTGTGTTGGCGCGCCGTGCATGTGTTTGGGTCGTGGGGGCGGTGTTTTTGTTTGTATTTGGATTTTCATTTTTTGGCGTGTTGTGTCGTGTATGGCAAGGGCGAGAGGAGTAGTGCGGTAGTGTCGTTGCGGCACGGGCGTCTGGTGGGGCTGTGCGTCGTGGCGGGGAAGGTGTGTAGGTTGCGGCGATGCGGCGAGCCCAGCCCGTCGTTTGACGGTGTGCCGGGTGAGTTGCGCTGCGAATCGAGTGTGGCGGGAAGGGAGCTGCGTGGCGCCTGCGTCCGTTGGCAGCAGGGGCTGTGCCTTTTGAGAGTTTGTTTGATTTCGGGACGACGACGACGACGACTGGTTGGTTGGTGGGTGGGGTGGCGTGCACGTTTGTCGTACTGGGCGAGTCGATTGCCTGCCGGCTGGCGAAAGGTGCGCCGCCGCCCGTCTCTCGCGCTCTGTGTTGTTTTTTTTTTTTTTCTGTGTGTGTCGGCTGCGTTTTTGTTTGCGGTGCGCGCGAAGACGGTGGTGCCGAAAGTGTGCCGGCGTGGCGTTGCGACCGCGACGAGCCGCGGGCGCGCCATTTGGCTGGTGTTGCGTGAAGAGCGGCTGTGTACGGGTAGTGGCTGTAGCCGTACGTGTACGTGCACGTGCATCCGGCCCGGCCGCCAGCCCAGCCCAGCCCAGCCCAGCCCAGCCCAGCCCAGCCCAGCCCAGCCGAGTCGGGTGAGCGGAGGCCGACACGTGGTGGTGCTGTGCTCTCTCGGCTCGGGGGGGTTTGTGTGTGTGTGTGTGTGTGTGCGTGCGTGCGTGTGTGTCTCGTTCGCTCTCCGGAATCTGCTCGTTCTGCTGATCCCCGCCTGTCGGCGTCGTTTATTTTTACTTATTTATTTTTTACCTGTTGTTTGTTTTTCGACGTCGTCTTGCAGTTTTGTCCTTTGCGGCGTGCCGACGACCCGCCGCGCGACCTTATGAAACCCCAAAGCGTGGCGTGGCGTGGCGTGGCGTGGCCGAGCCGCAGCAGCTAAGGGGGTGCGGCCGCCTCGACGCCTTAACCTCCTAAACTTCTTTAAGCCGTTAACGCAGCCACCTAAACTAACGTAACCTAACGTAAGCCCTTAGGCCAACCCCCAAGTCGCCTTAACCTAACGTACGTGACCGCAACCTTAGCTTAACGCCTACGTTAAGACGTGACGTCACGTCAACGCTTAACCTAACCCTGACGCCTTCTTAGCCTAACCTGACGTAACCTAAGGTAAGGTAACCGTTGAAAGAAAGAAACCACCTTTGTTTTGACGTTGAGGCGTGTAAGGTCGGCTGTGAGGGCAGATTCGGTGTGTCTGTAGTTGGGGCTGGCTGGTAATTTATTTTGTTTGTTTGTTTATCGTTGTCTTGTTTTCGCCTGTGGCGGGGGGGTTGGCGCTCCGTCGGCCGGTGCCATGTTGCGCAGGCGGCGATCGTAAAAAAGTAGAAAAAAAAAAAGAAAAAAGAAAAAAAAAATGTGTTGGAAGGGCTGTGGGTGTTGGCGGGCGAGGCGAGAGGAGGAGGACGGCCCGCGGCCGTGGCCCGACGGCTGCGGGCCGATCGGGAAAACGGCGGAAGGCGATGGGGCGGCGGAGGTGCGTTTGTGCACGGCCGTCATCGCCGCACGACTCGGCTCGTGTGGCTGTGGCGCCGGCCGCGGTGGCCGGGCTGCCGCGGCGACGGTGTGGGAGTTTTGACGAAGGTTTGGCCATTGTGGCGGGTCGTCGGCTGGGGCTGTGGGGGCGGCATTTGGGCGGGGGCGGCGATTCTCGGCGGGCCGACCCAGGCTGTGGCGCGCGGTGGCTGCAGTTTGGCCGTGGTTTGCGGCGCCGCCGCGGCGACTGGTTGGCGACCGTGGTGTCGGTGTGTGTAGCCCCATCCTCGGTGGTTTGAATGGCGCGGGTGGTTGCGGCGCAGGTTGGGGGCTGCTCCGCGCAGGCTGTCGGACGTTGGGCGGTAGCAAGCGCGGGAGGCGCGGCGCGGCGGCGCGGCGGCGCGCCGAGTGGCGGCCGCTCTCTCGGCCGTCCGCGCCCGCCCGCGACACTGGCTGGGCCAGGCGCGTGCGCGGCTATTCTCTGCTGCGCGCCCCTCGCTGTTGTGCGTCGTCGAAGGAGAGAAGGAAGCGAAAGCAAGGGGAAAAAAGAAAAGAGAACAGGCAAAAGATGGCAGACCAGGCGGCTACGAACGAGACTGCCGCGGCACCCGCCGCCACCGGCACTACGAAGAAGGCCAAGTCTGCGTCGTCTGCGAAGAAGCCGCGCGCCAAGCCTGCGCACCCGCGCACCTCTGAGATGGTGACGGCCGCCATCAAGAGTCTGAAGGAGCGCGGCGGGTCGTCGCTGCAGGCGATCAAGAAGTACATTGCCGCGCACTACAAGCTGGACGCGGAGAAGCTGGCGCCCTTTATCAAGAAGTACCTCAAGTCGGCCGTCGTGGCTGGCGAGCTGGTGCAGACGAAGGGGAAGGGCGCGTCGGGCTCTTTCAAGCTTGCCGGCGCCGGCGGCGGGGCGGCCGAGGGCGGCAAGGCTCGTGGTGGCGGCGGTGGTGCGAAGAAGAAGCGCGCCGCTCCGGCCAGCAAGGAGAAGAAGGGGGCCCGTGCGGCCGGCGCAAAGAAGGCTGGCGGCGTGAAGGCGGCGACCGGTCGGAAGGCGGGCGCCGCCAAGAAGGCGTCTGCGGCGTCGGCCGCTCCCGCGGGTGCGAAGAAGGCGGCTGCGGCCAAGCCGGCCAAGGCCAAGTCGCCGTCGAAGGCGAAGAAGGCCGCCAAGGTTCCGACGAAGAAGCCGAAGGCGCCGCGCCCGAAGAAGGCGACGGCGACGCCGTCTAAGGCGAAGGCTTCGCCCAAGAAGAAGAAGTAAAAAGGGCAGGGAAGGGTTGGCGGTTGACACCGTCGCCTGGTGGCCGGCGCGCAACCAGAGGCTGTCGCGCGGTCCCGGACAAAAACAAAAACGGCCCTTCTCAGGGCCATCAAAGCACGTCGGGAAGGTGTTGATTGTCGTGTCGTGTCGTGGTCGGTCGGTTGCCTTGTTGTCTGTCTGTCTTGCTTGCTGGCGTTTGTTTGTTTCATGTGTGGATGGTGGTTGGATTGTGGGGTCGTTGGCGGGCGTGGGCGGCGGCGCCGCGGTTGGTGTTACATAAAGTGTATTTTACTTTTATTATTTCTACCTATTTATTTTGCGCCGCGTTTGTTTGTTTGTCTTGGTGGTGGTTTTGGAATAGTCTTTTTTGGCTTTGCTTTCCGGGCGTCACGTTTTGTGCCGTGGCCTGTGTGGGTGGCGCTATTGACGCTTGCGACTTGGCTCGGCCGGTGCGGTGCTTTTTTTTTTCTTTTGGAAACGGCGGCGCCGGGCCGGGCCGGGGGTGGGACGACTGGACTGGAGAGTGAGTGGGGAACTAGTCGTTGCGACCGACAAAGTTTTGCTCGCGACGGAGAGACGTTAGTGGCCCTGAAAAGGGCCGTTTTGTTTGTTTGGCGGTGTGCGGGTTTAGGCGCGCTCGCCGCGGATGCGGCGCGCGAGCTGGATGTCCTTGGGCATGATGGTGACTCGCTTGGCGTGGATTGCGCACAGGTTGGTGTCTTCGAAGAGGCCGACGAGGTAGGCCTCGCTGGCCTCCTGCAGGGCCATGACTGCGGAGCTCTGGAAGCGCAGGTCGGTCTTGAAGTCCTGGGCGATCTCGCGCACTAGGCGCTGGAATGGCAGCTTGCGGATGAGCAGCTCTGTGCTCTTCTGGTAGCGCCTGATTTCTCGCAGGGCGACGGTGCCCGGCCTGTAGCGGTGGGGCTTCTTGACGCCGCCGGTGGCGGGCGCGCTCTTCCTCGCCGCCTTGGTGGCGAGCTGTTTGCGCGGCGCCTTTCCGCCGGTGGACTTGCGGGCCGTTTGCTTTGTCCGGGCCATGGCTACTGCGGATGCGGATGCGGATGCGGATGCGGCGTGGAGGATATGCGTGCGCGACGGCGTCCGGTGCTGCCTTGACAACGGGCCCGCGCGCCCCGGGTGCTGCGCTTATATGCCCTCGGTGCGCGGTGGTGGGGGGAGGGGAGGGCGGGCCGCGGGGCCCCAGAGTCTATATAGGGGGGCGGCGCGCGCGCTGGGCGCCACAACCGTAGCCGACTCGCTAGCGCCGGGTGAGGAGCTTGCCTTGCTTTCTGTTTTTTATATTATTGTGGTTGAGACGCTTGAAGAAGAAGAATGACAGGCCGCGGCAAGGGAGGAAAGGGGCTCGGCAAGGGTGGCGCCAAGCGGCACCGCAAGGTGTTGCGCGACAACATCCAGGGCATCACGAAGCCCGCGATCCGCCGCCTGGCGCGCAGGGGCGGCGTGAAGCGCATCTCTGGTCTGATCTACGAGGAGACGCGCGGAGTGCTGAAGGTGTTCCTGGAGAACGTGATCCGCGACGCGGTGACGTACACTGAGCACGCCAAGCGCAAGACTGTGACGGCCATGGACGTGGTGTACGCCCTGAAGAGGCAGGGGCGCACCCTGTACGGTTTCGGCGGTTAGGCGGTGTGAGACCGAAGGAAGGAAAGAGAGATAGATTGAAAAACGGCCCTTTTCAGGGCCACCACAGTGTTCGGAAGTTGAAAAGTGCGAAAGAGTCTGTGTTGCTGGTTTTTCTTTTCCTTTTTAGTCTACTTGGCCTTTTAGTTTTGTTTGGAGTTTTTTTTGACGTGGTGTGCGGTGCGGTTGGGAGGGAAGGAAGCGTGCCCTTGCGTTGTGTGAGCTCCTTCCTTCCTTCCTTCCCCTCCCTCTTTGCTTGTATGCTTCTTGTCGGTGGATGGGCTGTGTGTTGCGGCGCGGCTGAGCGCCGAGGGGTTATTTTTGAGGTGTGTTGTTGTGCGCCACGTGTGCTGGTTAATGGTCGCGAGACTGTGCGTGCGTGGAGTTGAGTGGAGGAGGTGGCCAAGTACGTGTGTACAAGATGGCGGCGCCTGTGTGTGTAAGAAGGAAAAAAAAACCGTACACAGAGAGAGAGAGAGAGAGAGAGAGAGAGAGAGAGAGAGAGAAAAGTGGTGCGACGAACGACTGGAATTCTGCTTTGGACGTAGGTTTGTGTGGTGGCCCTGAAAAGGGCCGATTGTGTTTTGTTTTTTGAGCCGAGGCGGCAAATGGCGCGCTGCGTGCCAAGGGAGCACGCGGCGGTTGCCGATTGCGCTGTCTCTCTTTTAGGCCTTCTTCTCGGTCTTCTTTGGCAGCAGGACGGCCTGGATGTTGGGCAGGACACCTCCCTGTGCGATGGTGACGCCCGACAAGAGCTTGTTGAGCTCCTCGTCGTTGCGTATGGCGAGCTGCAGGTGGCGCGGGATGATGCGCGTCTTCTTGTTGTCGCGGGCCGCGTTTCCGGCCAGCTCGAGCACCTCAGCCGCGAGGTACTCCATGACGGCGGCGAGGTAGACGGGCGCCCCGGCGCCGACGCGCTCGGCGTAGTTTCCCTTGCGCAGGAGGCGGTGGATTCTGCCGACCGGGAACTGGAGCCCAGCCCTGCTTGAGCGGGACTTTGACTTGCCCTTGACTTTGCCTCCCTTTCCGCGTCCGGACATGGCGATGGGCTAGTTTGGAAAGAAGCGAGAAAGAAAAAGCACAACGCCCCAAACGGTGCGAGCCGCAGCGAGTCGAGCAGCGGAGTGCGTGCCGGCGCCGGCGGGGTGGGGGTCCTTTATGGGCTCGGGTGCGGCGGCCGGTTGCGCGCGCGCCCCATTGGTCGGCGGCCGCAGCAGGGCGAGCTGGTAAAGGTGCGGCGGCGGCGTGCGGCGGGTGCCACTGTGTGGGGAGACGCTGACTGGAGCGGAGCGCCTGACTGACTGACTGACTGCGCGTGCCTGCCTGCCTGCCTGCCTGCCTGCCTGTTTGTTCGTGATGCCGCCCAAGACTAGCGGGAAAGCCGCCAAGAAGGCTGGCAAGGCGCAGAAGAACATTTCGAAGGGCGACAAGAAGAAGAAGCGCAAGAGGAAGGAGAGCTATGCCATCTACATCTACAAGGTGCTGAAGCAGGTGCACCCTGACACGGGCATCTCTTCGAAGGCGATGAGCATCATGAACAGCTTCGTGAACGACATTTTCGAGCGCATTGCGGCCGAGGCTTCTCGCCTGGCGCACTACAACAAGCGCTCGACCATCACGTCCCGCGAGATCCAGACCGCTGTGCGGCTCTTGCTGCCTGGCGAGCTGGCCAAGCACGCGGTGAGCGAGGGCACGAAGGCGGTGACCAAGTACACGAGCTCCAAGTAAGGAGGTGGCTCTTGGAAATAGGAGGCTCGTCCGCGGCGCGGCGAAGAAAAGAAAAAACGGCCCTTTTCAGGGCCACCAAAATGCCTTTGCGGGAAGGGCGGAATTGTTGTTGTTGTTGTTGTTGTTGTTGTGAGCGGGTGGACGGGCGGCACAGCTGTAGCTGTAGCTTGTGGTGTGGTGTGGTGCGGCGCCGGCGCCTTTGGTTTTGGTGTGACGTTGGGATACGCACTTTAGGCCACAGCCGGGTCGTGGGCGTGGGTGTTTCGAGACGTGTTGGTGTTAGGGGGGCGGATCGCTGGAGTTGGCTTGTTTGATATATATATTTTTTTTTTTTTTTTTGTCCCCTTTGTATGGTATGGCCGGAGGTGTGGAACGGAAAGCAAACCGCGATTGTCGGATGTCACACCGTTGGTGGCGAGGGTGAGAAACACGTTGCCGCCTACAGCTGCTTCTACGCCGAGCGGGTGGGTTAAGTTAGTAGTTGGTTGGTTGGGCGACGTAAAAGTGGAGCGTGGAGGTGTGTGTGAACGTGAGGAGACACGCATTGCATTGTATTTGTACGCGCGAGGTGAGTTAGGAGACCACGCGCCACGACGTACGGTGCCCTCTTTCGACCTGACGTCTGACGTCTGGAGGCGGTGTCGTCATTCTGGATGTACGTGTATTTTCCGCTCAGTTGAGTGAGGTGACGCGAGACGACGGCGTCGGTGGTGTTTTTGTTTTGTTGTTGGCGCCCCGGGGATGAAGAGGGGCACCCGACGGTAACGAGAGGTTGCACTTTGTGATCGGTCGAATGTCCGGGGAGCGAGGAATAGGGTGGGGGGTTGAAAAGAAACGCCAGTGTAGGGCAACGGGACGGTGAACGTTCCCGTGGTGTCGGAGGTGTGCAGTGGGGGGGAGGAAAAAAAAAAAGCGCGTAACGGCGCGGCTGCCGTGGTGGAAACGTTCTCTCCAACTGTGGTGGTGTCCCCTGTGTGTTTTGTTGTTCTCTATATCGTGTGTCCCCTCGCACAAGACGCTCTCTGGGCGGGTTTGATTCATTCATTTTTGCATAGTCACGTAGCGTAGAATGGAATGCGCAAGAGTTGAGTGAGACTGGCGACGGTATATGGTCTGAGCAGCGTCAGCTGCACTGCACTCCCCGGAAAAGAATCTTGGATGCCGTGCTAACTGAAATTTGGTGGACGGGGTTCTCAAGGCTGTTTTGCTATTTTCTTGTTTGTTTGTCTCTAGTTAAGATGGTGAAATGACGTCGAAGAAGCAGTATTGCAAATACTGTTATGGAAATGCCCTAGTTTGATGAAAGGAAATGTGTGTTGAATATACAGGATGGTAAAGACCAAGTGCGTTGAAAGAAACGTTGTGAAGGAACGAACGTTCCCTGAATTGGTTTCTTTTTGTTCCCGAGTTGTGTACAATGGACGACGGTTGTGCCATATCGCAGCATTGCATCATCCCCAGGTTTGATTTCAATTGAGCGATAAAAAAAGGAAAAAGAGAAGAACAAGAACACTATCGAAATGGTCTATGGTGTGTGACCCACAATTGTTGTCTTTAAATCACTTACCCAACCATGTCGTAAAAATATTTTTTTTTTTTTTTTTTTTTTTTTTTTTTTTTTACAGTGGCTGCCGAATGACCTAGATGTAACAGAGAGAGAGAGAAACACATGGCGTGTCAGATGTTTGTTTTCTTTTCCCCCCCCCCCCCCCCCTCTCGTCAAGTGGCAAATGCGAACACCGTCAGCTGTAATTGACGATCGACACTAGTATGGCGCGAAAAGGGGGTGCGACCTGTGCAGTTGTGGGTGAAACTTTGGGTGATGGGCTGTCATGCGGCATCGCGTGCGTTCATTACCCCTCGGCGGCGGCGGCGGCGGCGGCGGCGGCGCCGCAGCTCCGTCCAGCTCGCGCTCTCGGAAACAACCCTCTCGTAATGCCGCGTCTCCTCCGTCACTGCAATTTTCAAAGGGAAACCTGTGTGGCCGGTGGGGGTGTGTCAACCGTTGGCCCTCAAGCTCCGCCGACAAAAAGTGTTGAGTGTATCCAGTGTGAGAGAGGTTGACGCTTTTCGTGGTGTGTGTGTGTGTGTGTGTGTGTGTGTGTGTGGCAATGTTTTGAAAAGTTTGCAACGTACGTTAAGAAGTGTTGACGCTGAAACTTGCGGGCTGTGTGGCCCTGGTGGTTGGCTGGCTGGAGACGCGGGCGTGTCCAGTCGGTCGGTTGTTGTGGCTGAAAGGTACGTATACGGTTCCGCCGTCCCGTCGGAACTGCGTCTGTCTGGAAGGTATGACGTGACGTGCAGTTTTTATTAGGTCAGCCCTTGTTGTGTATTGTTCCATTTGTTGCTCACTCGTCACCCGTATTTGGTGTGGCGATGTATGTGGACGTACTGCTGGATCAGTGTCAGGGTTTCCGTGGGAGGTGTTGGTTGGGTTGGATTTGCCTGACACGGCTGAGTCCGCAATTGGCCTGCCGTTCGTTGATGCGATATGTGGGTTCTGAGGAAGAATGTGTACGAGATAGTTGCCCCTGCCCTGCCCTTTCTTTCGCGTTCGTGTGTGCCCCCCTTGTTGTGTAGTGTGGGTTGAACATGGTTCTTTACCGAGTGGGGGGGAATGGGATGGACGGATCCGTTGCTGTTGCTGTCACCGTCAAGACAACGCACGCACGCACGCACGCACCCCTGTCCTACGAGAAGGTGTGTCAACCGGGGTTTCGGTAGTCGTGTGTGTAGGGGACGGGGAGAAGCAAAGTGGAGAGTGCGGCACGGGCAGAGAGTGGAATTGGGGCGCGTTGATGTTGGGAAACATGCCCCAAGGGTTGCGGGATGATGTGGCGGTGAGAGCGGGGGGCGGGGGAGAAAAGAAAAGCGAAAAAGAACTAAGGAAGAGGAGGAGGCGTGCGTGTGCGCAGTGGCGGGGCCCCAAAGACCTGTCGTGTGGTGTCGGCCGAACGCGAGCGCGAACGCGAACGCGAACGCGTGTGCGGTGGCAGCGTCGGCACGGAGAAGCGAGGAGGAGAGAGAGAGAGAGAGCTGGTCTGATGGGTATTTTTTACCCCCTGTACTCGAAGGACCGGATCTGTCCTTGATCCCTGCCTTCTGTCTGATTATGTTGGGTAACAAAATGATGGGATGATAGGGTCTCTTGGGTGTGTGTAGATGTTTGTTTGTTTGAGTGAGTGTTATGGTGTTTGTATTTTATTTTTGTTTATCATGGTATGTTGTAGTTTGTGGTGTTTTGTCGTGATGGGAAATGTCGTTCTTGGGTCGGGTGGATTTTGGTCCCAGATTTCTGATGAGTGGGTGGTTCGAATCCGTGGTTTGGTGGAAAAAAAACAAAAAAAAAAAAAAAAAAAAACTTTATGGATTTTTCTTTGGATGATTTCCGGGATTTTGATTGAGTATGTTATGGTTTGTGTATATGTCTCGGTTTGTCTGGTACCGGCCGGCATCAGCAGTAATTCTGAAGTATTTGTTCTGCACCCTTTTTTACTCTTGTTATGTTTGGTGTCTGCGGCCATTGACGAGATTTTTCAGAGCCGTAAGTGATGGCTGGTTCCTATGACGGTTTTGAAGATTTTCTTTTTGGCGCGCATATTTATTCTGTTTCCTTTGATGATTGGGTACAGTCTGAATATTGCTGCTGCAGCCTTGTTACAAACGTGTGTAACATGGTCTCTAAATGTCAACCTCTTGTCCAGCTTGATGCCTAGATACTTTATTGTGCCTGACCATGGAAGATTGTTATTTCTGAGGCGTATATGCAGGTTAGGAGGTATTCTTTTTGAATGTGAATCGTATTGTATTGCTTGGGTTTTCTCCGCGTTTATTGTTTTTTTGGTTAGCCCATTTCTGGATGGATTGTAGGTGTTGCTCTATTTTTGTGACTCTATATTGCAGGTTAGAACTGCTGCGGTAGACTGCAGTGTCGTCTGCAAATAGTGACAAGTGTCCTCCCAGCTGTTTGTTTGTGTATATTGAGTAGAGAATGGGCCCCAGCACTGAGCCTTGCGGGACTCCAGCCTCTATGGATCTAGTGTTACTTGCCGCTCCTGGTACATGGACATAGAATGCTCTGTTGCGGAGAAAAGAAGCAATAATGTGGATGGGGCAGTTGTACTGGTGGAGCTTGTAGATAAGGCGTTATCCGAATGCTTTTCCAATGTCAAGCAGGACTGCTCCAGTACTGTGTCTAATGTTTCTGGCCTGACATATGTGCTCGACTAGTCTGGTCACCTGGTGGGTGGTGCTGTGTTCTTCGCGGAATCGGAATTGTTGTGGGATGATTATGTTGTTATCCTTTAAGAATTGAATTTCTTCAGTTCAGTTTGAATGAGCTTTCCGAGAACCTTTCCAAGGAAGTTGGCCTATAGTTTTGCGGAAATAATAAGTCCTTGTTTGGCTTTGGTAATGTGATGACTCGGGCCTGTTTCCAAGTAGTTTAGTCTGAAGCAAGCATTATATATTGATGTTAGATAGATAATTGATAGTTGCTGGAGGTAGGTGATGTAGTAGTTGCGGTTTGATGGAATCTGGGCCTGATGCCTTCTTAGGATGTGTGTATGTTTGTGATGTGATAAGATACGGGGTTTCTGCGTTTATTGGATTGTGAAAGATGTTCTGATCGGGGCACTTAGGATGCGGTTTTACCCTTCTGAGTACCATTTCCTGGTGGTCATCAGTTTCGTCATCTACCGCTTCTGGTGCTTGGAATTGCCTTTCTAGTGAATCCGCCAGTGCTTCAGCTCGGTCTGTGGGGTCGTTCCTTCCCCATGTAGATGTAGATGTTTCGTGTCTAGTTTACGAGTTTTAAGAAATTTCCAGAATTTTTCCTGGTCCCTTCCTGCTTCTCGTAACGTTTCCTCCCACGCCTCGCTACGGTGGTTTTCGGAGCTCTCTTTTTGATCCTCCCGGCCAATTGCTCTGATTTTCGTCGGTCGGCTGGGTCCCTGTAGTTTTGCCATCTCTTTCTGGCGCGCGCGGGCTGCGGTTGGCGCCTTTGGTGGCAACGGCCGGGGCAAGCAGCGGTGTGTGGTGTGGTGCGGGGCGGGCAGGGGCAGTGGTGGTTGACGGATGGCCTGGGGGCCGAAAAACGGGCCGGCCGGCGGACGGATGTTGAGAGAGGCGGCGCGCACGCGTCTCGCGCGGACACAGGCGCCACAGCGTTGATGATTGGAAGGAGGTGCGGTGCGGGGATGGGCCCAGGAAAAAAGACGGTCGTGGCCCCTGTCTTGGGTGCGTGTCGACGTCAGCACCGTCGGTGTGGTGTGGTGTGGTGTGGTGTGGTGTGGTGTGGTGTGGTGTGGTGTGGGCAGGGAGGGGGGAAAAGCGGGCTGCGGGCTGCGGGCTGCGGGCTGCGGGCTGCGGAGGGAATGGTGGTGGGGAGTAGGCACACATGTGGGCGGGCGCAAAATCGGCCGGTGCCCGTAAACCGCGGCGGGATATTGGGTGGAAAAGAGGGAAATTGTAGAAAGGAAAACAAGCGGAGGGGGCGAATGTGGTGGGGTGGGGGGACGGGCGGGGGCGAGGCGACAGCTTGCTTTTTCTTTTTCATTTTATTTTATTTTGTTGTAGTGTTTTTGTTTTTTTTTGTTTTTTTGCGTGTGTGTGGCCTTGGAGAGGCTGGTCTTGTCTGGCTTACGCTTTGGGTGCGTGTGTTGGTACTTTTTCGTTTTTTCTTGTTCTGCAGAGCAGGGGCGGGGCGGTGGGAACGGCTGGCTGGCTGTGCCCAGAGGAGGAGGAGACGCTGGCGGCGGGCCCGGCTCCTGGGGCTGCTGTTGCATGCGCTGTGCAAAGAAAGGAAGAGTGGGTTTGTTTGGCTGGTGAAGTGCATTATTTAAGTGTGGGCTTGCCGGCCTGGCTCCGATGCGCAGGTAGATAGATGCCGGCGGCGACCGCAGGCAGGCGCGTTGTGTGTACAGAGGGACGAGCCATGTGTTTTGCAAGCAGGACGTGGCGTGCCGAGTGGAGAGGAGGCGGCGGCTCGGCTCGGTTCGGCCCGGTCCGGCGGTGCCGCGCTGTTGTCGCGGACGTGAGCGCCCCCTGGCGGGCGGGTGGTTGGCGGCGGCGTGGTGGACGCGTGTGGCAGTTGTGTGCACGGGTTGCTTGGGCGAGTGAGCAGTGGCTGGCGGTGTTGGCGCGTCGTCGGGGAGGTATGTGTTGCGGCCGCGTCTGCTGCGCGCTGCGTCGTTGTGTCGACTGTGTGTGGGCGTGGGCACGTGTGCTCTGGCGAGGGCGTCGTAAAAAAGTGGGTCGCGGTGTGCGTGCGTAGCCCGTGATGATGTATTGTGCGTCGCGTCGTTGTGTGCGAAACGGATGCCGAGAGGTGTGTGGTGAGTGCGAAGCGCGAATGTGCGGCGTTTGGCGGTTTCGGTGTGTTTTCTGTTTTTGCGGCGTGAGAGTGGGGCTGGCTGGCTGGCTGGCTGGCTGGCTGTTTGTTGTTGGTGTTGCCTTGTGTGTGTAGGTTGATGGCGCGACGCGGAGGGGACGCCGTTTGCTGCGTGCCTTGCCTCGCGTGTGTTGGCGCGCCGTGCATGTGTTTGGGTCGTGGGGGCGGTGTTTTTGTTTGTATTTGGATTTTCATTTTTTGGCGTGTTGTGTCGTGTATGGCAAGGGCGAGAGGAGTAGTGCGGTAGTGTCGTTGCGGCACGGGCGTCTGGTGGGGCTGTGCGTCGTGGCGGGGAAGGTGTGTAGGTTGCGGCGATGCGGCGAGCCCAGCCCGTCGTTTGACGGTGTGCCGGGTGAGTTGCGCTGCGAATCGAGTGTGGCGGGAAGGGAGCTGCGTGGCGCCTGCGTCCGTTGGCAGCAGGGGCTGTGCCTTTTGAGAGTTTGTTTGATTTCGGGACGACGACGACGACGACTGGTTGGTTGGTGGGTGGGGTGGCGTGCACGTTTGTCGTACTGGGCGAGTCGATTGCCTGCCGGCTGGCGAAAGGTGCGCCGCCGCCCGTCTCTCGCGCTCTGTGTTGTTTTTTTTTTTTTTCTGTGTGTGTCGGCTGCGTTTTTGTTTGCGGTGCGCGCGAAGACGGTGGTGCCGAAAGTGTGCCGGCGTGGCGTTGCGACCGCGACGAGCCGCGGGCGCGCCATTTGGCTGGTGTTGCGTGAAGAGCGGCTGTGTACGGGTAGTGGCTGTAGCCGTACGTGTACGTGCACGTGCATCCGGCCCGGCCGCCAGCCCAGCCCAGCCCAGCCCAGCCCAGCCCAGCCCAGCCCAGCCCAGCCGAGTCGGGTGAGCGGAGGCCGACACGTGGTGGTGCTGTGCTCTCTCGGCTCGGGGGGGTTTGTGTGTGTGTGTGTGTGTGTGCGTGCGTGCGTGTGTGTCTCGTTCGCTCTCCGGAATCTGCTCGTTCTGCTGATCCCCGCCTGTCGGCGTCGTTTATTTTTACTTATTTATTTTTTACCTGTTGTTTGTTTTTCGACGTCGTCTTGCAGTTTTGTCCTTTGCGGCGTGCCGACGACCCGCCGCGCGACCTTATGAAACCCCAAAGCGTGGCGTGGCGTGGCGTGGCGTGGCCGAGCCGCAGCAGCTAAGGGGGTGCGGCCGCCTCGACGCCTTAACCTCCTAAACTTCTTTAAGCCGTTAACGCAGCCACCTAAACTAACGTAACCTAACGTAAGCCCTTAGGCCAACCCCCAAGTCGCCTTAACCTAACGTACGTGACCGCAACCTTAGCTTAACGCCTACGTTAAGACGTGACGTCACGTCAACGCTTAACCTAACCCTGACGCCTTCTTAGCCTAACCTGACGTAACCTAAGGTAAGGTAACCGTTGAAAGAAAGAAACCACCTTTGTTTTGACGTTGAGGCGTGTAAGGTCGGCTGTGAGGGCAGATTCGGTGTGTCTGTAGTTGGGGCTGGCTGGTAATTTATTTTGTTTGTTTGTTTATCGTTGTCTTGTTTTCGCCTGTGGCGGGGGGGTTGGCGCTCCGTCGGCCGGTGCCATGTTGCGCAGGCGGCGATCGTAAAAAAGTAGAAAAAAAAAAAGAAAAAAGAAAAAAAAAATGTGTTGGAAGGGCTGTGGGTGTTGGCGGGCGAGGCGAGAGGAGGAGGACGGCCCGCGGCCGTGGCCCGACGGCTGCGGGCCGATCGGGAAAACGGCGGAAGGCGATGGGGCGGCGGAGGTGCGTTTGTGCACGGCCGTCATCGCCGCACGACTCGGCTCGTGTGGCTGTGGCGCCGGCCGCGGTGGCCGGGCTGCCGCGGCGACGGTGTGGGAGTTTTGACGAAGGTTTGGCCATTGTGGCGGGTCGTCGGCTGGGGCTGTGGGGGCGGCATTTGGGCGGGGGCGGCGATTCTCGGCGGGCCGACCCAGGCTGTGGCGCGCGGTGGCTGCAGTTTGGCCGTGGTTTGCGGCGCCGCCGCGGCGACTGGTTGGCGACCGTGGTGTCGGTGTGTGTAGCCCCATCCTCGGTGGTTTGAATGGCGCGGGTGGTTGCGGCGCAGGTTGGGGGCTGCTCCGCGCAGGCTGTCGGACGTTGGGCGGTAGCAAGCGCGGGAGGCGCGGCGCGGCGGCGCGGCGGCGCGCCGAGTGGCGGCCGCTCTCTCGGCCGTCCGCGCCCGCCCGCGACACTGGCTGGGCCAGGCGCGTGCGCGGCTATTCTCTGCTGCGCGCCCCTCGCTGTTGTGCGTCGTCGAAGGAGAGAAGGAAGCGAAAGCAAGGGGAAAAAAGAAAAGAGAACAGGCAAAAGATGGCAGACCAGGCGGCTACGAACGAGACTGCCGCGGCACCCGCCGCCACCGGCACTACGAAGAAGGCCAAGTCTGCGTCGTCTGCGAAGAAGCCGCGCGCCAAGCCTGCGCACCCGCGCACCTCTGAGATGGTGACGGCCGCCATCAAGAGTCTGAAGGAGCGCGGCGGGTCGTCGCTGCAGGCGATCAAGAAGTACATTGCCGCGCACTACAAGCTGGACGCGGAGAAGCTGGCGCCCTTTATCAAGAAGTACCTCAAGTCGGCCGTCGTGGCTGGCGAGCTGGTGCAGACGAAGGGGAAGGGCGCGTCGGGCTCTTTCAAGCTTGCCGGCGCCGGCGGCGGGGCGGCCGAGGGCGGCAAGGCTCGTGGTGGCGGCGGTGGTGCGAAGAAGAAGCGCGCCGCTCCGGCCAGCAAGGAGAAGAAGGGGGCCCGTGCGGCCGGCGCAAAGAAGGCTGGCGGCGTGAAGGCGGCGACCGGTCGGAAGGCGGGCGCCGCCAAGAAGGCGTCTGCGGCGTCGGCCGCTCCCGCGGGTGCGAAGAAGGCGGCTGCGGCCAAGCCGGCCAAGGCCAAGTCGCCGTCGAAGGCGAAGAAGGCCGCCAAGGTTCCGACGAAGAAGCCGAAGGCGCCGCGCCCGAAGAAGGCGACGGCGACGCCGTCTAAGGCGAAGGCTTCGCCCAAGAAGAAGAAGTAAAAAGGGCAGGGAAGGGTTGGCGGTTGACACCGTCGCCTGGTGGCCGGCGCGCAACCAGAGGCTGTCGCGCGGTCCCGGACAAAAACAAAAACGGCCCTTCTCAGGGCCATCAAAGCACGTCGGGAAGGTGTTGATTGTCGTGTCGTGTCGTGGTCGGTGCCTTGTTGTCTGTCTGTCTTGCTTGCTGGCGTTTGTTTGTTTCATGTGTGGATGGTGGTTGGATTGTGGGGTCGTTGGCGGGCGTGGGCGGCGGCGCCGCGGTTGGTGTTACATAAAGTGTATTTTACTTTTATTATTTCTACCTATTTATTTTGCGCCGCGTTTGTTTGTTTGTCTTGGTGGTGGTTTTGGAATAGTCTTTTTTGGCTTTGCTTTCCGGGCGTCACGTTTTGTGCCGTGGCCTGTGTGGGTGGCGCTATTGACGCTTGCGACTTGGCTCGGCCGGTGCGGTGCTTTTTTTTTTTTTTTCTTTTGGAAACGGCGGCGCCGGGCCGGGCCGGGGGTGGGACGACTGGACTGGAGAGTGAGTGGGGAACTAGTCGTTGCGACCGACAAAGTTTTGCTCGCGACGGAGAGACGTTAGTGGCCCTGAAAAGGGCCGTTTTGTTTGTTTGGCGGTGTGCGGGTTTAGGCGCGCTCGCCGCGGATGCGGCGCGCGAGCTGGATGTCCTTGGGCATGATGGTGACTCGCTTGGCGTGGATTGCGCACAGGTTGGTGTCTTCGAAGAGGCCGACGAGGTAGGCCTCGCTGGCCTCCTGCAGGGCCATGACTGCGGAGCTCTGGAAGCGCAGGTCGGTCTTGAAGTCCTGGGCGATCTCGCGCACTAGGCGCTGGAATGGCAGCTTGCGGATGAGCAGCTCTGTGCTCTTCTGGTAGCGCCTGATTTCTCGCAGGGCGACGGTGCCCGGCCTGTAGCGGTGGGGCTTCTTGACGCCGCCGGTGGCGGGCGCGCTCTTCCTCGCCGCCTTGGTGGCGAGCTGTTTGCGCGGCGCCTTTCCGCCGGTGGACTTGCGGGCCGTTTGCTTTGTCCGGGCCATGGCTACTGCGGATGCGGATGCGGATGCGGATGCGGCGTGGAGGATATGCGTGCGCGACGGCGTCCGGTGCTGCCTTGACAACGGGCCCGCGCGCCCCGGGTGCTGCGCTTATATGCCCTCGGTGCGCGGTGGTGGGGGGAGGGGAGGGCGGGCCGCGGGGCCCCAGAGTCTATATAGGGGGGCGGCGCGCGCGCTGGGCGCCACAACCGTAGCCGACTCGCTAGCGCCGGGTGAGGAGCTTGCCTTGCTTTCTGTTTTTTATATTATTGTGGTTGAGACGCTTGAAGAAGAAGAATGACAGGCCGCGGCAAGGGAGGAAAGGGGCTCGGCAAGGGTGGCGCCAAGCGGCACCGCAAGGTGTTGCGCGACAACATCCAGGGCATCACGAAGCCCGCGATCCGCCGCCTGGCGCGCAGGGGCGGCGTGAAGCGCATCTCTGGTCTGATCTACGAGGAGACGCGCGGAGTGCTGAAGGTGTTCCTGGAGAACGTGATCCGCGACGCGGTGACGTACACTGAGCACGCCAAGCGCAAGACTGTGACGGCCATGGACGTGGTGTACGCCCTGAAGAGGCAGGGGCGCACCCTGTACGGTTTCGGCGGTTAGGCGGTGTGAGACCGAAGGAAGGAAAGAGAGATAGATTGAAAAACGGCCCTTTTCAGGGCCACCACAGTGTTCGGAAGTTGAAAAGTGCGAAAGAGTCTGTGTTGCTGGTTTTTCTTTTCCTTTTTAGTCTACTTGGCCTTTTAGTTTTGTTTGGAGTTTTTTTTGACGTGGTGTGCGGTGCGGTTGGGAGGGAAGGAAGCGTGCCCTTGCGTTGTGTGAGCTCCTTCCTTCCTTCCTTCCCCTCCCTCTTTGCTTGTATGCTTCTTGTCGGTGGATGGGCTGTGTGTTGCGGCGCGGCTGAGCGCCGAGGGGTTATTTTTGAGGTGTGTTGTTGTGCGCCACGTGTGCTGGTTAATGGTCGCGAGACTGTGCGTGCGTGGAGTTGAGTGGAGGAGGTGGCCAAGTACGTGTGTACAAGATGGCGGCGCCTGTGTGTGTAAGAAGGAAAAAAAAACCGTACACAGAGAGAGAGAGAGAGAGAGAGAGAGAGAGAGAGAGAGAGAGAAAGTGGTGCGACGAACGACTGGAATTCTGCTTTGGACGTAGGTTTGTGTGGTGGCCCTGAAAAGGGCCGATTGTGTTTTGTTTTTTGAGCCGAGGCGGCAAATGGCGCGCTGCGTGCCAAGGGAGCACGCGGCGGTTGCCGATTGCGCTGTCTCTCTTTTAGGCCTTCTTCTCGGTCTTCTTTGGCAGCAGGACGGCCTGGATGTTGGGCAGGACACCTCCCTGTGCGATGGTGACGCCCGACAAGAGCTTGTTGAGCTCCTCGTCGTTGCGTATGGCGAGCTGCAGGTGGCGCGGGATGATGCGCGTCTTCTTGTTGTCGCGGGCCGCGTTTCCGGCCAGCTCGAGCACCTCAGCCGCGAGGTACTCCATGACGGCGGCGAGGTAGACGGGCGCCCCGGCGCCGACGCGCTCGGCGTAGTTTCCCTTGCGCAGGAGGCGGTGGATTCTGCCGACCGGGAACTGGAGCCCAGCCCTGCTTGAGCGGGACTTTGACTTGCCCTTGACTTTGCCTCCCTTTCCGCGTCCGGACATGGCGATGGGCTAGTTTGGAAAGAAGCGAGAAAGAAAAAGCACAACGCCCCAAACGGTGCGAGCCGCAGCGAGTCGAGCAGCGGAGTGCGTGCCGGCGCCGGCGGGGTGGGGGTCCTTTATGGGCTCGGGTGCGGCGGCCGGTTGCGCGCGCGCCCCATTGGTCGGCGGCCGCAGCAGGGCGAGCTGGTAAAGGTGCGGCGGCGGCGTGCGGCGGGTGCCACTGTGTGGGGAGACGCTGACTGGAGCGGAGCGCCTGACTGACTGACTGACTGCGCGTGCCTGCCTGCCTGCCTGCCTGCCTGCCTGTTTGTTCGTGATGCCGCCCAAGACTAGGTATTTGAGATTATCGGTGGGATAATTCCCGAGGCTATTTATCAGGTCGTTTTCAGAGTGACTCGCGGTTTGGTAGAATGCTACCGCGAGTTCTCTGAATCTTTCGGTTAGTGCTTTCACTTCCGTTGCTTCGTGGGTGTCTGCAGTGGGGGAAGCGCGTCCTGACATGAATTGCCCGTCTGAGTGCTCTATTTTGTACTCTCTGCAGTCTCAGCAGGTGAGATTTGGCTGCATAGCCCCAGACTGGGCAGGCATACTCAATGATAGGGCGGACAAGCGTACAGTACAGCCTTACTCCTGTAGTTGCCGCCAAGCTTGCTTTCAATGTTGAGGAGGGGGTAAATGTTGTTGAGTCTGGCGCTGGTCTTCCTCCTAATGTCTTCGATGTGTGTGCGCCAAGTCAGTCTTTTGTCAAGGGTGACACCCAGGTATTTGGCCGTGGCCCTCCATGGGATGTCACGTCTGTGCAGTCTTAGTGGTCTGTTGTCACGTAGGCGGTGGGCAGGGTTTCGTTTGCCTTTTCTTTGGGTGAGCATCAATGCTTGTGTTTTCTCCCCGTTTATTGTTATTCGCCATTTCCTGGCCCAAGCTTCTGTCTGATGTAGTATGTTTTGGAGTCTCGCTGTAACCACCCTCCTATTTGTACTGACGGCGAAGAATGCCGTGTCGTCGGCGTATTGGGCTGTATGGGTCTGTGGGGCAGACGGTGTGTCGGCCGTGTATAGGTTATACAGTACTGGGCCTAGCACCGAGCCCTGTGGTACTCCGGCCCCTATCTGTCTCGCGTGTGTA
>NW_026062720.1:32500-37445 GCF_023897955.1 Schistocerca gregaria | reverse complement strand
AATTTGTTCAAAGTAAACGTGCCGGCCCACCGAGACACTCAACAAAGAGCACCCTGGTAGGATTTAAACGGGGTCCGCCTCGGGACGCGAAAGCACCCCTTCGGCTCGCCCCACCGGCAGGACGTCCCACGATACATGCCAGTTAAACACCGACGGGCGGTGAACCAACAGCGTGGGACACAAATCCAACTACGAGCTTTTTAACCGCAACAACTTTAATATACGCTATTGGAGCTGGAATTACCGCGGCTGCTGGCACCAGACTTGCCCTCCAATAGATACTCGTTAAAGGATTTAAAGTGTACTCATTCCGATTACGGGGCCTCGGATGAGTCCCGTATCGTTATTTTTCGTCACTACCTCCCCGTGCCGGGAGTGGGTAATTTGCGCGCCTGCTGCCTTCCTTGGATGTGGTAGCCGTTTCTCAGGCTCCCTCTCCGGAATCGAACCCTGATTCCCCGTTACCCGTTACAACCATGGTAGGCGCAGAACCTACCATCGACAGTTGATAAGGCAGACATTTGAAAGATGCGTCGCCGGTACGAGGACCGTGCGATCAGCCCAAAGTTATTCAGAGTCACCAAGGCAAACGGACCAGACAAGCCAATCCGATTGGTTTTGATCTAATAAAAGCGTCCCTTCCATCTCTGGTCGGGACTCTGTTTGCATGTATTAGCTCTAGAATTACCACAGTTATCCAAGTAACGTGGGTACGATCTAAGGAACCATAACTGATTTAATGAGCCATTCGCGGTTTCACCTTAATGCGGCTTGTACTGAGACATGCATGGCTTAATCTTTGAGACAAGCATATGACTACTGGCAGGATCAACCAGGGAGCTGCGTCAACTAGAGCTGAGCAGCCGGCCGCCCGGGAGTGTGTCCCGGGGGCCCGCGCGAACACGCAAGCGTCCGCTCAATTATTCTGCAAACAGGAGGAGGCCGAGCTCCCCTGCACGATACACCTCGAAACCCTCTCAGGTCCCGGCGGCGCGCAGCGCCGTCCTAGGTACTTGGTCGGTTTCGAGAGAGGCGCAATCGCCCGGAGTTAGGCGAGTAGACGGTTTTAGTGCGAACACCCTTGCTCCCAACTGAGCTTGCCGCTGCCGACAGAGGCCCGGGAGCGTGCTGTCGTGGCATTGCCGGCGGGAGACAACACGCGCCACCTATGGTGACCGGCAGCTCCAACGCCAGCGCCACACAAGGGCAAAGCCCCACTTGGGTGCAGAAGCGAACTCTCCCAGCACAGCGCACGCGCCAACACGTCCGCACAACTGCGATACAAACCACCTGCGAGAACCGCTGGGGCGACCGAGCAGCAGACGGCGTCGCGGCGCCGAGTGCCAGGCGGCGGCGCATCCTCAACGCACACAGTCCTCAATCAGACCAGCACACTGCAGATGTCCACCGCGCTTCGCACCGGGCTCGGCTGAACCAACTTTGGCCGCCAGGCGCCGCGTGCAGGGTGCGCCGCAGCGTAGCTGCGCCGCCTGCCGAGCCCGTCGGCTGGCGCTCCTGCCACTCGGCGCCCCCCACCAGCCGCCTGTTGCGCGTGCGCCCACGCAGCGCGCGGCCAACACGCCGGGCGGCCCCCCTTCACCGGCCGGGAACAGTCCCACCAAGCCACCGCCGCGTATCGCTTCATACCCACATGGGCCTAGTCACGTGTGTGGATGTGGCGGGTACCGCTGAAACAACCGGTTAATAGCTGTACCGATCGTCGCCATCACAGATTCACCTCCAGCGTGAACAACCGCTCAACAACGGATTTCCAGTTCATTTGCGTATCTTGGGCAGTAAACGTAGATGTCCACCTACATTTGCGAATTCAACAATTCTTGCATGCCAGGATGTCATGTGTCACGACACGCTACATCAGACCACATACACACTGCGACATGTGCAGAAGAGAACACGTGGAAGGTGGCCCGCGCACGTATGCGATGTCCCTTCCGCGATCCACTGTCAACCGGCATCTGCGGCATGTCCCAGATATGGAACGCGGTCCACCAGGGTAGCACTTTGTGTGAGGCAATACGACAAAGTCGGAATACACGCGTCACTACATCACACGGCTCACGCTGACCTGACCTGACTCACCGCACCACCACCCCCAGCGACCCAGGGTGACATACAATGCGTTCGTACGTTCCTCCCACACGCCTCTACGGCGTACCACAGTGCAACCTAGCTGTTATTGGGAGACGAGACAAGTAGCATCGAGCACAACATATGGAAATTGAGATTCGACACCGTTGGGCACAGCCAGCGTACGGTCACACGTATCACACTACTTCACTCTGTACGTAACTACCGATGATCGGTACAGCGTGTGGGTTACGCGTACGACATCAGCGGACAATGGACACAGACCATACCACGACGTACACTGAGGGCGTCGACATCTGAACGCAACTGAACAGCTGCGAGGCTCATTTAACACTCAAACGCCAGACCGACCAGCTTGAGAGGACGGAGACACAAAGAGAGGGGCAGAGGGGGGGGGGGCGATATAGTCCTATTGCAGTACAATTGACAGTGGATAGCGGGAATATGTGGAAAGTAAGCAACACTCGCAAGACATCTACATGAGGATAACAACGACACCAGAGATTCCGAGCAGTGAACTATGTTAGGCAAAGGGACAACGTGGGTTAGGTTAAGGGACAACGTGGGTTAGGTTAAGGGACAACGTGGGTTAGGTTAAGGGACAACGTGGGTTAGGTTAAGGGACAACGTGGGTTAGGTTAAGGGACAACGTGGGTTAGGTTAAGGGACAACGTGGGTTAGGTTAAGGGACAACGTGGGTTAGGTTAAGGGACAACGTGGGTTAGGTTAAGGGACAACGTGGGTTAGGTTAAGGGACAACGTGGGTTAGGTTAAGGGACAACGTGGGTTAGGTTAAGGGACAACGTGGGTTAGGTTAAGGGACAACGTGGGTTAGGTTAAGGGACAACGTGGGTTAGGTTAAGGGACAACGTGGGTTAGGTTAAGGGACAACGTGGGTTAGGTTAAGGGACAACGTGGGTTAGGTTAAGGGACAACGTGGGTTAGGTTAAGGGACAAATTGAGTTAGGTTAAGGGACAAATTGAGTTAGGTTAAGGGACAAATTGAGTTAGGTTAAGGGACAAATTGAGTTAGGTTAAGGGACAAATTGAGTTAGGTTAAGGGACAAATTGAGTTAGGTTAAGGGACAAATTGAGTTAGGTTAAGGGACAAATTGAGTTAGGTTAAGGGACAACGTGGGTTAGGTTAAGGGACAAATTGAGTTAGGTTAAGGGACAAATTGAGTTAGGTTAAGGGACAAATTGAGTTAGGTTAAGGGACAAATTGAGTTAGGTTAAGGGACAAATTGAGTTAGGTTAAGGGACAAATTGAGTTAGGTTAAGGGACAAATTGAGTTAGGTTAAGGGACAAATTGAGTTAGGTTAAGGGACAAATTGAGTTAGGTTAAGGGACAAATTGAGTTAGGTTAAGGGACAAATTGAGTTAGGTTAAGGGACAAATTGAGTTAGGTTAAGGGATAATCTGGTACAACCACAGTTAGGTTAAGCGATAATCTGGTACAGCCACAGTTAGGTTAAGCGATAATCTGGTACAGCCACAGTTAGGTTAAGCGATAATCTGGTACAGCCACAGTTAGGTTAAGCGATAATCTGGTACAGCCACAGTTAGGTTAAGCGATAATCTGGTACAGCCACAGTTAGGTTAAGCGATAATCTGGTACAGCCACAGTTAGGTTAAGCGATAATCTGGTACAGCCACAGTTAGGTTAAGCGATAATCTGGTAAAACCACAGTTAGGTTAAGCGATAATCTGGTAAAACCACAGTTAGGTTAAGCGATAAAGTTGGTTAAATTTGGTATTGTGTGGGAAGGGGGCAGAGAGGGGGGGGGGTGGATAGTGGTGGCAGTACGCGGATGCCTGAGTCACCGTCAGATACGTCACGTCGGTTCGATGCTTGTAGCAAGAGGCTGGCGGGTCTGTGTCTCTCACTTCTGCAATTTTTCATGTGGTATAACACGAGGGCGGGTGGTGATATTTGGTGCCCCTCTGTGTAGGATGTGTGTTGGTGGTGTTGGTTTATCTGAGCAATGGTAGTTGTCGGAGGAGTGTGGTATTGTGCTTTTATAGGTGGACCTACTGGTCTGGTTATCATAGTGTCGACGGTGCAATGTGGCAGAGAGGGTGCACTCGACATTGTCGCATTCCAGATGTTTACGTATTGTGTGTCTCCGTTGCAGGCCGAGAGTAGTGCATGTTCGAGTGTCTGGCTGACGTGCGATTCACGTTGTGTGCCCAGTCTTACAGCACGTATAGGGACATTCGCATAAATCATCTATATGTGGCCTTGCATCATTTACTAAGCAGTGCCGTGAGACGACCGAACTATTAGGAAAGTACTGATGTACCGCATAATGTTTACCTTCCACCACACGGCGAGTATCGACTGTGCCCAGCGTTGCCACCGCAGGCAGCGGTCACCGTCACCATTGTGCGGCGGAACGGAACATCTATATCCTCAGAGGAGCACTCTTTGCCGCCGGGCGTCAGGTCTCGCGGCCTGCCGGCCAGCGCCCATGACGAACTTACTGCATGTATAGGGACAGCGGGAATTTGGCATACTTGATATAACTCTTCATGAGACGCAAGATATAGGGGTGGATTGCAACTTACGACTGCGAGAAAAGTCCGCCGTTCATCCGCCGGAGTTGCGATTTCGGCGGGGCACGTACGGTCGCGGGTGGAGCACTTGGTGCGGCGTACGCACCCGGGTTGCGGCTCCTGCGCTGGAGGGGGGTGCAGGTTTTGTGTGGGTGGGCTCGGCAAATGAGCACTGTGGGCCCCATACATGGCTTAGTCCGCGTGGCCTCCCCCAGGTGGCGGTACCGTCGTTGCACCACGTCATGTCGCGGGGCACCTACAGATGGCGCACGTACTGTT
>NW_026062720.1:22500-25000 GCF_023897955.1 Schistocerca gregaria | reverse complement strand
GCGAACACGCAAGCGTCCGCTCAATTATTCTGCAAACAGGAGGAGGCCGAGCTCCCCTGCACGATACACCTCGAAACCCTCTCAGGTCCCGGCGGCGCGCAGCGCCGTCCTAGGTACTTGGTCGGTTTCGAGAGAGGCGCAATCGCCCGGAGTTAGGCGAGTAGACGGTTTTAGTGCGAACACCCTTGCTCCCAACTGAGCTTGCCGCTGCCGACAGAGGCCCAGGAGCGTGCTGTCGTGGCATTGCCGGCGGGAGACAACACGCGCCACCTATGGTGACCGGCAGCTCCAACGCCAGCGCCACACAAGGGCAAAGCCCCACTTGGGTGCAGAAGCGAACTCTCCCAGCACAGCGCACGCGCCAACACGTCCGCACAACTGCGATACAAACCACCTGCGAGAACCGCTGGGGCGACCGAGCAGCAGACGGCGTCGCGGCGCCGAGTGCCAGGCGGCGGCGCATCCTCAACGCACACAGTCCTCAATCAGACCAGCACACTGCAGATGTCCACCGCGCTTCGCACCGGGCTCGGCTGAACCAACTTTGGCCGCCAGGCGCCGCGTGCAGGGTGCGCCGCAGCGTAGCTGCGCCGCCTGCCGAGCCCGTCGGCTGGCGCTCCTGCCACTCGGCGCCCCCCACCAGCCGCCTGTTGCGCGTGCGCCCACGCAGCGCGCGGCCAACACGCCGGGCGGCCCCCCTTCACCGGCCGGGAACAGTCCCACCAAGCCACCGCCGCGTATCGCTTCATACCCACATGGGCCTAGTCACGTGTGTGGATGTGGCGGGTACCGCTGAAACAACCGGTTAATAGCTGTACCGATCGTCGCCATCACAGATTCACCTCCAGCGTGAACAACCGCTCAACAACGGATTTCCAGTTCATTTGCGTATCTTGGGCAGTAAACGTAGATGTCCACCTACATTTGCGAATTCAACAATTCTTGCATGCCAGGATGTCATGTGTCACGACACGCTACATCAGACCACATACACACTGCGACATGTGCAGAAGAGAACACGTGGAAGGTGGCCCGCGCACGTATGCGATGTCCCTTCCGCGATCCACTGTCAACCGGCATCTGCGGCATGTCCCAGATATGGAACGCGGTCCACCAGGGTAGCACTTTGTGTGAGGCAATACGACAAAGTCGGAATACACGCGTCACTACATCACACGGCTCACGCTGACCTGACCTGACTCACCGCACCACCACCCCCAGCGACCCAGGGTGACATACAATGCGTTCGTACGTTCCTCCCACACGCCTCTACGGCGTACCACAGTGCAACCTAGCTGTTATTGGGAGACGAGACAAGTAGCATCGAGCACAACATATGGAAATTGAGATTCGACACCGTTGGGCACAGCCAGCGTACGGTCACACGTATCACACTACTTCACTCTGTACGTAACTACCGATGATCGGTACAGCGTGTGGGTTACGCGTACGACATCAGCGGACAATGGACACAGACCATACCACGACGTACACTGAGGGCGTCGACATCTGAACGCAACTGAACAGCTGCGAGGCTCATTTAACACTCAAACGCCAGACCGACCAGCTTGAGAGGACGGAGACACAAAGAGAGGGGCAGAGGGGGGGGGGGGGCGATATAGTCCTATTGCAGTACAATTGACAGTGGATAGCGGGAATATGTGGAAAGTAAGCAACACTCGCAAGACATCTACATGAGGATAACAACGACACCAGAGATTCCGAGCAGTGAACTATGTTAGGCAAAGGGACAACGTGGGTTAGGTTAAGGGACAACGTGGGTTAGGTTAAGGGACAACGTGGGTTAGGTTAAGGGACAACGTGGGTTAGGTTAAGGGACAACGTGGGTTAGGTTAAGGGACAACGTGGGTTAGGTTAAGGGACAACGTGGGTTAGGTTAAGGGACAACGTGGGTTAGGTTAAGGGACAACGTGGGTTAGGTTAAGGGACAACGTGGGTTAGGTTAAGGGACAACGTGGGTTAGGTTAAGGGACAACGTGGGTTAGGTTAAGGGACAACGTGGGTTAGGTTAAGGGACAACGTGGGTTAGGTTAAGGGACAACGTGGGTTAGGTTAAGGGACAACGTGGGTTAGGTTAAGGGACAAATTGAGTTAGGTTAAGGGACAAATTGAGTTAGGTTAAGGGACAAATTGAGTTAGGTTAAGGGACAAATTGAGTTAGGTTAAGGGACAAATTGAGTTAGGTTAAGGGACAACGTGGGTTAGGTTAAGGGACAAATTGAGTTAGGTTAAGGGACAAATTGAGTTAGGTTAAGGGACAAATTGAGTTAGGTTAAGGGACAAATTGAGTTAGGTTAAGGGACAAATTGAGTTAGGTTAAGGGACAAATTGAGTTAGGTTAAGGGACAAATTGAGTTAGGTTAAGGGACAAATTGAGTTAGGTTAAGGGACAAATTGAGTTAGGTTAAGGGACAAATTGAGTTAGGTTAAGGGACAAATTGAGTTAGGTTAAGGGACAAATTGAGTTAGGTTAAGGGAC
>NW_026062720.1:10000-17500 GCF_023897955.1 Schistocerca gregaria | reverse complement strand
ATACCCAGCTCCGACGATCGATTTGCACGTCAGAATCGCTACGGACCTCCATCAGGGTTTCCCCTGACTTCGTCCTGGCCAGGCATAGTTCACCATCTTTCGGGTCCCAACGTGTACGCTCTAGGTGCGCCTCACCTCGCAATGAGGACGAGACGCCCCGGGAGTGCGGAGGCCGCCGCCCCGTGAAGGGCGGGGAAGCCCCATCCTCCCTCGGCCCGCGCAAGGCGAGACCTTCACTTTCATTACGCCTTTAGGTTTCGTACAGCCCAATGACTCGCGCACATGTTAGACTCCTTGGTCCGTGTTTCAAGACGGGTCGTGAAATTGTCCAAAGCTGAAGCGCCGCTGACGGGAGCGATTATTCCGCCCGAGAGCATCCCGAGCCAACAGCGGCGCGGGTCCGGGGCCGGGCCAGGTAGGTCCGTCATCCGGGAAGAACCGCGCGCGCTTGCCGGGAGCCCGAGCGCCCAAAGGGGCGAATCGACTCCTCCAGATATACCGCCGAGCAGCCAGCCAGGACACCGGGGCTCTGCCCAACAGACGCGAACCGAGGCCCGCGGAAGGACAGGCTGCGCACCCGGGCCGTAGGCCGGCACCCAGCGGGTCGCGACGTCCTACTAGGGGAGAAGTGCGGCCCACCGCACACCGGAACGGCCCCACCCCGCGGCGAGTGGAAAGGCAACCGGACACGACCCCGCCGCGGATTGCTCCGCGCGGGCGGCCGGCCCCATCTGCCGAGGGCGGGGGCCAGTGGCCGGATGGGCGTGAATCTCACCCGTTCGACCTTTCGGACTTCTCACGTTTACCCCAGAACGGTTTCACGTACTTTTGAACTCTCTCTTCAAAGTTCTTTTCAACTTTCCCTCACGGTACTTGTTCGCTATCGGTCTCGTGGTCATATTTAGTCTCAGATGGAGTTTACCACCCACTTGGAGCTGCACTCTCAAGCAACCCGACTCGAAGGAGAGGTCCCGCCGACGCTCGCACCGGCCGCTACGGGCCTGGCACCCTCTACGGGCCGTGGCCTCATTCAAGTTGGACTTGGGCTCGGCGCGAGGCGTCGGGGTAGTGGACCCTCCCAAACACCACATGCCACGACAGGCGGCAGCCTGCGGGGTTCGGTGCTGGACTCTTCCCTGTTCGCTCGCCGCTACTGGGGGAATCCTTGTTAGTTTCTTTTCCTCCGCTTAGTAATATGCTTAAATTCAGCGGGTAGTCTCGCCTGCTCTGAGGTCGTTGTACGAGGTGTCGCACGCCACACCGCCAGCCGGCTGTGCACGCTACCGAGAAAGTACCGGTATGCGAACCGCCAGGCGACGGGCGCGCATCGCACGTTTAAGGAGACGCGGCCGGCCACACAGGCGACCACGACACTCCCACGTCTCCGAAGCGGGACAAACGCCGCGCGCTTCAGTATACGTAGCCGACCCTCAGCCAGACGTGGCCCGGGAACGGAATCCATGGACCGCAATGTGCGTTCGAAACGTCGATGTTCATGTGTCCTGCAGTTCACATGTCGACGCGCAATTTGCTGCGTTCTTCATCGACCCACGAGCCGAGTGATCCACCGTCCTGGGTGATCTTTTCCTTTTCAGTCTCCCACTGTCTCTTTCAAGACAGTAGCATTTGCGGGACTGAGGCGTCTGACGGCCCCTGTTCCACTATTTTTTTTTTGTGTCCAACGGCCTCACAGCCGATGGGCGTCGTACGGCTCCACACCGGAGCGGACAGGCACTCGGGCGAACGTCATTCAAAACCGGCGCCAGGCGCCAGGTACCGCAGGCCAGCCGCTCCAGAGCTTCAGCGCTCGTACCACACAACAACAACACTTCCGCTAGTTTTGAGAGGCACGCGTGGTTCCGCACGCGGCGCACGGCCACTGCCGTACAGGTAGCGTGTTGCGCGACACGACACGACACGCACATCGAAAGACATGCAGTCTAGTCGGTAATGATCCTTCCGCAGGTTCACCTACGGAAACCTTGTTACGACTTTTACTTCCTCTAAATGATCAAGTTTGGTCATCTTTCCGGTAGCATCGGCAACGACAGAGTCGATGCCGCGTACCAGTCCGAAGACCTCACTAAATCATTCAATCGGTAGTAGCGACGGGCGGTGTGTACAAAGGGCAGGGACGTAATCAACGCGAGCTTATGACTCGCGCTTACTGGGAATTCCTCGTTCATGGGGAACAATTGCAAGCCCCAATCCCTAGCACGAAGGAGGTTCAGCGGGTTACCCCGACCTTTCGGCCTAGGAAGACACGCTGATTCCTTCAGTGTAGCGCGCGTGCGGCCCAGAACATCTAAGGGCATCACAGACCTGTTATTGCTCAATCTCGTGCGGCTAGAAGCCGCCTGTCCCTCTAAGAAGAAAAGTAATCGCTGACAGCACGAAGGATGTCACGCGACTAGTTAGCAGGCTAGAGTCTCGTTCGTTATCGGAATTAACCAGACAAATCGCTCCACCAACTAAGAACGGCCATGCACCACCACCCACCGAATCAAGAAAGAGCTATCAATCTGTCAATCCTTCCGGTGTCCGGGCCTGGTGAGGTTTCCCGTGTTGAGTCAAATTAAGCCGCAGGCTCCACTCCTGGTGGTGCCCTTCCGTCAATTCCTTTAAGTTTCAGCTTTGCAACCATACTTCCCCCGGAACCCAAAAGCTTTGGTTTCCCGGAGGCTGCCCGCCGAGTCATCGGAGGAACTGCGGCGGATCGCTGGCTGGCATCGTTTATGGTTAGAACTAGGGCGGTATCTGATCGCCTTCGAACCTCTAACTTTCGTTCTTGATTAATGAAAACATACTTGGCAAATGCTTTCGCTTCTGTTCGTCTTGCGACGATCCAAGAATTTCACCTCTAACGTCGCAATACGAATGCCCCCGCCTGTCCCTATTAATCATTACCTCGGGTTCCGAAAACCAACAAAATAGAACCGAGGTCCTATTCCATTATTCCATGCACACAGTATTCAGGCGGGCTTGCCTGCTTTAAGCACTCTAATTTGTTCAAAGTAAACGTGCCGGCCCACCGAGACACTCAACAAAGAGCACCCTGGTAGGATTTAAACGGGGTCCGCCTCGGGACGCGAAAGCACCCCTTCGGCTCGCCCCACCGGCAGGACGTCCCACGATACATGCCAGTTAAACACCGACGGGCGGTGAACCAACAGCGTGGGACACAAATCCAACTACGAGCTTTTTAACCGCAACAACTTTAATATACGCTATTGGAGCTGGAATTACCGCGGCTGCTGGCACCAGACTTGCCCTCCAATAGATACTCGTTAAAGGATTTAAAGTGTACTCATTCCGATTACGGGGCCTCGGATGAGTCCCGTATCGTTATTTTTCGTCACTACCTCCCCGTGCCGGGAGTGGGTAATTTGCGCGCCTGCTGCCTTCCTTGGATGTGGTAGCCGTTTCTCAGGCTCCCTCTCCGGAATCGAACCCTGATTCCCCGTTACCCGTTACAACCATGGTAGGCGCAGAACCTACCATCGACAGTTGATAAGGCAGACATTTGAAAGATGCGTCGCCGGTACGAGGACCGTGCGATCAGCCCAAAGTTATTCAGAGTCACCAAGGCAAACGGACCAGACAAGCCAATCCGATTGGTTTTGATCTAATAAAAGCGTCCCTTCCATCTCTGGTCGGGACTCTGTTTGCATGTATTAGCTCTAGAATTACCACAGTTATCCAAGTAACGTGGGTACGATCTAAGGAACCATAACTGATTTAATGAGCCATTCGCGGTTTCACCTTAATGCGGCTTGTACTGAGACATGCATGGCTTAATCTTTGAGACAAGCATATGACTACTGGCAGGATCAACCAGGGAGCTGCGTCAACTAGAGCTGAGCAGCCGGCCGCCCGGGAGTGTGTCCCGGGGGCCCGCGCGAACACGCAAGCGTCCGCTCAATTATTCTGCAAACAGGAGGAGGCCGAGCTCCCCTGCACGATACACCTCGAAACCCTCTCAGGTCCCGGCGGCGCGCAGCGCCGTCCTAGGTACTTGGTCGGTTTCGAGAGAGGCGCAATCGCCCGGAGTTAGGCGAGTAGACGGTTTTAGTGCGAACACCCTTGCTCCCAACTGAGCTTGCCGCTGCCGACAGAGGCCCGGGAGCGTGCTGTCGTGGCATTGCCGGCGGGAGACAACACGCGCCACCTATGGTGACCGGCAGCTCCAACGCCAGCGCCACACAAGGGCAAAGCCCCACTTGGGTGCAGAAGCGAACTCTCCCAGCACAGCGCACGCGCCAACACGTCCGCACAACTGCGATACAAACCACCTGCGAGAACCGCTGGGGCGACCGAGCAGCAGACGGCGTCGCGGCATCCTCAACGCACACAGTCCTCAATCAGACCAGCACACTGCAGATGTCCACCGCGCTTCGCACCGGGCTCGGCTGAACCAACTTTGGCCGCCAGGCGCCGCGTGCAGGGTGCGCCGCAGCGTAGCTGCGCCGCCTGCCGAGCCCGTCGGCTGGCGCTCCTGCCACTCGGCGCCCCCCACCAGCCGCCTGTTGCGCGTGCGCCCACGCAGCGCGCGGCCAACACGCCGGGCGGCCCCCCTTCACCGGCCGGGAACAGTCCCACCAAGCCACCGCCGCGTATCGCTTCATACCCACATGGGCCTAGTCACGTGTGTGGATGTGGCGGGTACCGCTGAAACAACCGGTTAATAGCTGTACCGATCGTCGCCATCACAGATTCACCTCCAGCGTGAACAACCGCTCAACAACGGATTTCCAGTTCATTTGCGTATCTTGGGCAGTAAACGTAGATGTCCACCTACATTTGCGAATTCAACAATTCTTGCATGCCAGGATGTCATGTGTCACGACACGCTACATCAGACCACATACACACTGCGACATGTGCAGAAGAGAACACGTGGAAGGTGGCCCGCGCACGTATGCGATGTCCCTTCCGCGATCCACTGTCAACCGGCATCTGCGGCATGTCCCAGATATGGAACGCGGTCCACCAGGGTAGCACTTTGTGTGAGGCAATACGACAAAGTCGGAATACACGCGTCACTACATCACACGGCTCACGCTGACCTGACCTGACTCACCGCACCACCACCCCCAGCGACCCAGGGTGACATACAATGCGTTCGTACGTTCCTCCCACACGCCTCTACGGCGTACCACAGTGCAACCTAGCTGTTATTGGGAGACGAGACAAGTAGCATCGAGCACAACATATGGAAATTGAGATTCGACACCGTTGGGCACAGCCAGCGTACGGTCACACGTATCACACTACTTCACTCTGTACGTAACTACCGATGATCGGTACAGCGTGTGGGTTACGCGTACGACATCAGCGGACAATGGACACAGACCATACCACGACGTACACTGAGGGCGTCGACATCTGAACGCAACTGAACAGCTGCGAGGCTCATTTAACACTCAAACGCCAGACCGACCAGCTTGAGAGGACGGAGACACAAAGAGAGGGGCAGAGGGGGGGGGGGGCGATATAGTCCTATTGCAGTACAATTGACAGTGGATAGCGGGAATATGTGGAAAGTAAGCAACACTCGCAAGACATCTACATGAGGATAACAACGACACCAGAGATTCCGAGCAGTGAACTATGTTAGGCAAAGGGACAACGTGGGTTAGGTTAAGGGACAACGTGGGTTAGGTTAAGGGACAACGTGGGTTAGGTTAAGGGACAACGTGGGTTAGGTTAAGGGACAACGTGGGTTAGGTTAAGGGACAACGTGGGTTAGGTTAAGGGACAACGTGGGTTAGGTTAAGGGACAACGTGGGTTAGGTTAAGGGACAACGTGGGTTAGGTTAAGGGACAAATTGAGTTAGGTTAAGGGACAAATTGAGTTAGGTTAAGGGACAAATTGAGTTAGGTTAAGGGACAAATTGAGTTAGGTTAAGGGACAAATTGAGTTAGGTTAAGGGACAAATTGAGTTAGGTTAAGGGACAAATTGAGTTAGGTTAAGGGACAAATTGAGTTAGGTTAAGGGACAACGTGGGTTAGGTTAAGGGACAAATTGAGTTAGGTTAAGGGACAAATTGAGTTAGGTTAAGGGACAAATTGAGTTAGGTTAAGGGACAAATTGAGTTAGGTTAAGGGACAAATTGAGTTAGGTTAAGGGACAAATTGAGTTAGGTTAAGGGACAAATTGAGTTAGGTTAAGGGACAAATTGAGTTAGGTTAAGGGACAAATTGAGTTAGGTTAAGGGACAAATTGAGTTAGGTTAAGGGACAAATTGAGTTTGGTTAAGGGATAATCTGGTACAACCACAGTTAGGTTAAGCGATAATCTGGTACAGCCACAGTTAGGTTAAGCGATAATCTGGTACAGCCACAGTTAGGTTAAGCGATAATCTGGTACAGCCACAGTTAGGTTAAGCGATAATCTGGTACAGCCACAGTTAGGTTAAGCGATAATCTGGTACAGCCACAGTTAGGTTAAGCGATAATCTGGTACAGCCACAGTTAGGTTAAGCGATAATCTGGTACAGCCACAGTTAGGTTAAGCGATAATCTGGTAAAACCACAGTTAGGTTAAGCGATAATCTGGTAAAACCACAGTTAGGTTAAGCGATAAAGTTGGTTAAATTTGGTATTGTGTGGGAAGGGGGCAGAGAGGGGGGGGGTGGATAGTGGTGGCAGTACGCGGATGCCTGAGTCACCGTCAGATACGTCACGTCGGTTCGATGCTTGTAGCAAGAGGCTGGCGGGTCTGTGTCTCTCACTTCTGCAATTTTTCATGTGGTATAACACGAGGGCGGGTGGTGATATTTGGTGCCCCTCTGTGTAGGATGTGTGTTGGTGGTGTTGGTTAATCTGAGCAATGGTAGTTGTCGGAGGAGTGTGGTATTGTGCTTTTATAGGTGGACCTACTGGTCTGGTTATCATAGTGTCGACGGTGCAATGTGGCAGAGAGGGTGCACTCGACATTGTCGCATTCCAGATGTTTACGTATTGTGTGTCTCCGTTGCAGGCCGAGAGTAGTGCATGTTCGAGTGTCTGGCTGACGTGCGATTCACGTTGTGTGCCCAGTCTTACAGCACGTATAGGGACATTCGCATAAATCATCTATATGTGGCCTTGCATCATTTACTAAGCAGTGCCGTGAGACGACCGAACTATTAGGAAAGTACTGATGTACCGCATAATGTTTACCTTCCACCACACGGCGAGTATCGACTGTGCCCAGCGTTGCCACCGCAGGCAGCGGTCACCGTCACCATTGTGCGGCGGAACGGAACATCTATATCCTCAGAGGAGCACTCTTTGCCGCCGGGCGTCAGGTCTCGCGGCCTGCCGGCCAGCGCCCATGACGAACTTACTGCATGTATAGGGACAGCGGGAATTTGGCATACTTGATATAACTCTTCATGAGACGCAAGATATAGGGGTGGATTGCAACTTACGACTGCGAGAAAAGTCCGCCGTTCATCCGCCGGAGTTGCGATTTCGGCGGGGCACGTACGGTCGCGGGTGGAGCACTTGGTGCG
>NW_026062720.1:0-5000 GCF_023897955.1 Schistocerca gregaria | reverse complement strand
AGTCTCGCCTGCTCTGAGGTCGTTGTACGAGGTGTCGCACGCCACACCGCCAGCCGGCTGTGCACGCTACCGAGAAAGTACCGGTATGCGAACCGCCAGGCGACGGGCGCGCATCGCACGTTTAAGGAGACGCGGCCGGCCACACAGGCGACCACGACACTCCCACGTCTCCGAAGCGGGACAAACGCCGCGCGCTTCAGTATACGTAGCCGACCCTCAGCCAGACGTGGCCCGGGAACGGAATCCATGGACCGCAATGTGCGTTCGAAACGTCGATGTTCATGTGTCCTGCAGTTCACATGTCGACGCGCAATTTGCTGCGTTCTTCATCGACCCACGAGCCGAGTGATCCACCGTCCTGGGTGATCTTTTCCTTTTCAGTCTCCCACTGTCTCTTTCAAGACAGTAGCATTTGCGGGACTGAGGCGTCTGACGGCCCCTGTTCCACTATTTTTTTTTGTGTCCAACGGCCTCACAGCCGATGGGCGTCGTACGGCTCCACACCGGAGCGGACAGGCACTCGGGCGAACGTCATTCAAAACCGGCGCCAGGCGCCAGGTACCGCAGGCCAGCCGCTCCAGAGCTTCAGCGCTCGTACCACACAACAACAACACTTCCGCTAGTTTTGAGAGGCACGCGTGGTTCCGCACGCGGCGCACGGCCACTGCCGTACAGGTAGCGTGTTGCGCGACACGACACGACACGCACATCGAAAGACATGCAGTCTAGTCGGTAATGATCCTTCCGCAGGTTCACCTACGGAAACCTTGTTACGACTTTTACTTCCTCTAAATGATCAAGTTTGGTCATCTTTCCGGTAGCATCGGCAACGACAGAGTCGATGCCGCGTACCAGTCCGAAGACCTCACTAAATCATTCAATCGGTAGTAGCGACGGGCGGTGTGTACAAAGGGCAGGGACGTAATCAACGCGAGCTTATGACTCGCGCTTACTGGGAATTCCTCGTTCATGGGGAACAATTGCAAGCCCCAATCCCTAGCACGAAGGAGGTTCAGCGGGTTACCCCGACCTTTCGGCCTAGGAAGACACGCTGATTCCTTCAGTGTAGCGCGCGTGCGGCCCAGAACATCTAAGGGCATCACAGACCTGTTATTGCTCAATCTCGTGCGGCTAGAAGCCGCCTGTCCCTCTAAGAAGAAAAGTAATCGCTGACAGCACGAAGGATGTCACGCGACTAGTTAGCAGGCTAGAGTCTCGTTCGTTATCGGAATTAACCAGACAAATCGCTCCACCAACTAAGAACGGCCATGCACCACCACCCACCGAATCAAGAAAGAGCTATCAATCTGTCAATCCTTCCGGTGTCCGGGCCTGGTGAGGTTTCCCGTGTTGAGTCAAATTAAGCCGCAGGCTCCACTCCTGGTGGTGCCCTTCCGTCAATTCCTTTAAGTTTCAGCTTTGCAACCATACTTCCCCCGGAACCCAAAAGCTTTGGTTTCCCGGAGGCTGCCCGCCGAGTCATCGGAGGAACTGCGGCGGATCGCTGGCTGGCATCGTTTATGGTTAGAACTAGGGCGGTATCTGATCGCCTTCGAACCTCTAACTTTCGTTCTTGATTAATGAAAACATACTTGGCAAATGCTTTCGCTTCTGTTCGTCTTGCGACGATCCAAGAATTTCACCTCTAACGTCGCAATACGAATGCCCCCGCCTGTCCCTATTAATCATTACCTCGGGTTCCGAAAACCAACAAAATAGAACCGAGGTCCTATTCCATTATTCCATGCACACAGTATTCAGGCGGGCTTGCCTGCTTTAAGCACTCTAATTTGTTCAAAGTAAACGTGCCGGCCCACCGAGACACTCAACAAAGAGCACCCTGGTAGGATTTAAACGGGGTCCGCCTCGGGACGCGAAAGCACCCCTTCGGCTCGCCCCACCGGCAGGACGTCCCACGATACATGCCAGTTAAACACCGACGGGCGGTGAACCAACAGCGTGGGACACAAATCCAACTACGAGCTTTTTAACCGCAACAACTTTAATATACGCTATTGGAGCTGGAATTACCGCGGCTGCTGGCACCAGACTTGCCCTCCAATAGATACTCGTTAAAGGATTTAAAGTGTACTCATTCCGATTACGGGGCCTCGGATGAGTCCCGTATCGTTATTTTTCGTCACTACCTCCCCGTGCCGGGAGTGGGTAATTTGCGCGCCTGCTGCCTTCCTTGGATGTGGTAGCCGTTTCTCAGGCTCCCTCTCCGGAATCGAACCCTGATTCCCCGTTACCCGTTACAACCATGGTAGGCGCAGAACCTACCATCGACAGTTGATAAGGCAGACATTTGAAAGATGCGTCGCCGGTACGAGGACCGTGCGATCAGCCCAAAGTTATTCAGAGTCACCAAGGCAAACGGACCAGACAAGCCAATCCGATTGGTTTTGATCTAATAAAAGCGTCCCTTCCATCTCTGGTCGGGACTCTGTTTGCATGTATTAGCTCTAGAATTACCACAGTTATCCAAGTAACGTGGGTACGATCTAAGGAACCATAACTGATTTAATGAGCCATTCGCGGTTTCACCTTAATGCGGCTTGTACTGAGACATGCATGGCTTAATCTTTGAGACAAGCATATGACTACTGGCAGGATCAACCAGGGAGCTGCGTCAACTAGAGCTGAGCAGCCGGCCGCCCGGGAGTGTGTCCCGGGGGCCCGCGCGAACACGCAAGCGTCCGCTCAATTATTCTGCAAACAGGAGGAGGCCGAGCTCCCCTGCACGATACACCTCGAAACCCTCTCAGGTCCCGGCGGCGCGCAGCGCCGTCCTAGGTACTTGGTCGGTTTCGAGAGAGGCGCAATCGCCCGGAGTTAGGCGAGTAGACGGTTTTAGTGCGAACACCCTTGCTCCCAACTGAGCTTGCCGCTGCCGACAGAGGCCCGGGAGCGTGCTGTCGTGGCATTGCCGGCGGGAGACAACACGCGCCACCTATGGTGACCGGCAGCTCCAACGCCAGCGCCACACAAGGGCAAAGCCCCACTTGGGTGCAGAAGCGAACTCTCCCAGCACAGCGCACGCGCCAACACGTCCGCACAACTGCGATACAAACCACCTGCGAGAACCGCTGGGGCGACCGAGCAGCAGACGGCGTCGCGGCGCCGAGTGCCAGGCGGCGGCGCATCCTCAACGCACACAGTCCTCAATCAGACCAGCACACTGCAGATGTCCACCGCGCTTCGCACCGGGCTCGGCTGAACCAACTTTGGCCGCCAGGCGCCGCGTGCAGGGTGCGCCGCAGCGTAGCTGCGCCGCCTGCCGAGCCCGTCGGCTGGCGCTCCTGCCACTCGGCGCCCCCCACCAGCCGCCTGTTGCGCGTGCGCCCACGCAGCGCGCGGCCAACACGCCGGGCGGCCCCCCTTCACCGGCCGGGAACAGTCCCACCAAGCCACCGCCGCGTATCGCTTCATACCCACATGGGCCTAGTCACGTGTGTGGATGTGGCGGGTACCGCTGAAACAACCGGTTAATAGCTGTACCGATCGTCGCCATCACAGATTCACCTCCAGCGTGAACAACCGCTCAACAACGGATTTCCAGTTCATTTGCGTATCTTGGGCAGTAAACGTAGATGTCCACCTACATTTGCGAATTCAACAATTCTTGCATGCCAGGATGTCATGTGTCACGACACGCTACATCAGACCACATACACACTGCGACATGTGCAGAAGAGAACACGTGGAAGGTGGCCCGCGCACGTATGCGATGTCCCTTCCGCGATCCACTGTCAACCGGCATCTGCGGCATGTCCCAGATATGGAACGCGGTCCACCAGGGTAGCACTTTGTGTGAGGCAATACGACAAAGTCGGAATACACGCGTCACTACATCACACGGCTCATGCTGACCTGACCTGACTCACCGCACCACCACCCCCAGCGACCCAGGGTGACATACAATGCGTTCGTACGTTCCTCCCACACGCCTCTACGGCGTACCACAGTGCAACCTAGCTGTTATTGGGAGACGAGACAAGTAGCATCGAGCACAACATATGGAAATTGAGATTCGACACCGTTGGGCACAGCCAGCGTACGGTCACACGTATCACACTACTTCACTCTGTACGTAACTACCGATGATCGGTACAGCGTGTGGGTTACGCGTACGACATCAGCGGACAATGGACACAGACCATACCACGACGTACACTGAGGGCGTCGACATCTGAACGCAACTGAACAGCTGCGAGGCTCATTTAACACTCAAACGCCAGACCGACCAGCTTGAGAGGACGGAGACACAAAGAGAGGGGCAGAGGGGGGGGGGGGGGCGATATAGTCCTATTGCAGTACAATTGACAGTGGATAGCGGGAATATGTGGAAAGTAAGCAACACTCGCAAGACATCTACATGAGGATAACAACGACACCAGAGATTCCGAGCAGTGAACTATGTTAGGCAAAGGGACAACGTGGGTTAGGTTAAGGGACAACGTGGGTTAGGTTAAGGGACAACGTGGGTTAGGTTAAGGGACAACGTGGGTTAGGTTAAGGGACAACGTGGGTTAGGTTAAGGGACAACGTGGGTTAGGTTAAGGGACAACGTGGGTTAGGTTAAGGGACAACGTGGGTTAGGTTAAGGGACAACGTGGGTTAGGTTAAGGGACAACGTGGGTTAGGTTAAGGGACAAGGTGGGTTAGGTTAAGGGACAACGTGGGTTAGGTTAAGGGACAACGTGGGTTAGGTTAAGGGACAACGTGGGTTAGGTTAAGGGACAACGTGGGTTAGGTTAAGGGACAACGTGGGTTAGGTTAAGGGACAACGTGGGTTAGGTTAAGGGACAAATTGAGTTAGGTTAAGGGACAAATTGAGTTAGGTTAAGGGACAAATTGAGTTAGGTTAAGGGACAAATTGAGTTAGGTTAAGGGACAAATTGAGTTAGGTTAAGGGACAAATTGAGTTAGGTTAAGGGACAAATTGAGTTAGGTTAAGGGACAAATTGAGTTAGGTTAAGGGACAACGTGGGTTAGGT
>NW_026062719.1:27500-35000 GCF_023897955.1 Schistocerca gregaria | reverse complement strand
ACCGCCAGCCGGCTGTGCACGCTACCGAGAAAGTACCGGTATGCGAACCGCCAGGCGACGGGCGCGCATCGCACGTTTAAGGAGACGCGGCCGGCCACACAGGCGACCACGACACTCCCACGTCTCCGAAGCGGGACAAACGCCGCGCGCTTCAGTATACGTAGCCGACCCTCAGCCAGACGTGGCCCGGGAACGGAATCCATGGACCGCAATGTGCGTTCGAAACGTCGATGTTCATGTGTCCTGCAGTTCACATGTCGACGCGCAATTTGCTGCGTTCTTCATCGACCCACGAGCCGAGTGATCCACCGTCCTGGGTGATCTTTTCCTTTTCAGTCTCCCACTGTCTCTTTCAAGACAGTAGCATTTGCGGGACTGAGGCGTCTGACGGCCCCTGTTCCACTATTTTTTTTGTGTCCAACGGCCTCACAGCCGATGGGCGTCGTACGGCTCCACACCGGAGCGGACAGGCACTCGGGCGAACGTCATTCAAAACCGGCGCCAGGCGCCAGGTACCGCAGGCCAGCCGCTCCAGAGCTTCAGCGCTCGTACCACACAACAACAACACTTCCGCTAGTTTTGAGAGGCACGCGTGGTTCCGCACGCGGCGCACGGCCACTGCCGTACAGGTAGCGTGTTGCGCGACACGACACGCACATCGAAAGACATGCAGTCTAGTCGGTAATGATCCTTCCGCAGGTTCACCTACGGAAACCTTGTTACGACTTTTACTTCCTCTAAATGATCAAGTTTGGTCATCTTTCCGGTAGCATCGGCAACGACAGAGTCGATGCCGCGTACCAGTCCGAAGACCTCACTAAATCATTCAATCGGTAGTAGCGACGGGCGGTGTGTACAAAGGGCAGGGACGTAATCAACGCGAGCTTATGACTCGCGCTTACTGGGAATTCCTCGTTCATGGGGAACAATTGCAAGCCCCAATCCCTAGCACGAAGGAGGTTCAGCGGGTTACCCCGACCTTTCGGCCTAGGAAGACACGCTGATTCCTTCAGTGTAGCGCGCGTGCGGCCCAGAACATCTAAGGGCATCACAGACCTGTTATTGCTCAATCTCGTGCGGCTAGAAGCCGCCTGTCCCTCTAAGAAGAAAAGTAATCGCTGACAGCACGAAGGATGTCACGCGACTAGTTAGCAGGCTAGAGTCTCGTTCGTTATCGGAATTAACCAGACAAATCGCTCCACCAACTAAGAACGGCCATGCACCACCACCCACCGAATCAAGAAAGAGCTATCAATCTGTCAATCCTTCCGGTGTCCGGGCCTGGTGAGGTTTCCCGTGTTGAGTCAAATTAAGCCGCAGGCTCCACTCCTGGTGGTGCCCTTCCGTCAATTCCTTTAAGTTTCAGCTTTGCAACCATACTTCCCCCGGAACCCAAAAGCTTTGGTTTCCCGGAGGCTGCCCGCCGAGTCATCGGAGGAACTGCGGCGGATCGCTGGCTGGCATCGTTTATGGTTAGAACTAGGGCGGTATCTGATCGCCTTCGAACCTCTAACTTTCGTTCTTGATTAATGAAAACATACTTGGCAAATGCTTTCGCTTCTGTTCGTCTTGCGACGATCCAAGAATTTCACCTCTAACGTCGCAATACGAATGCCCCCGCCTGTCCCTATTAATCATTACCTCGGGTTCCGAAAACCAACAAAATAGAACCGAGGTCCTATTCCATTATTCCATGCACACAGTATTCAGGCGGGCTTGCCTGCTTTAAGCACTCTAATTTGTTCAAAGTAAACGTGCCGGCCCACCGAGACACTCAACAAAGAGCACCCTGGTAGGATTTAAACGGGGTCCGCCTCGGGACGCGAAAGCACCCCTTCGGCTCGCCCCACCGGCAGGACGTCCCACGATACATGCCAGTTAAACACCGACGGGCGGTGAACCAACAGCGTGGGACACAAATCCAACTACGAGCTTTTTAACCGCAACAACTTTAATATACGCTATTGGAGCTGGAATTACCGCGGCTGCTGGCACCAGACTTGCCCTCCAATAGATACTCGTTAAAGGATTTAAAGTGTACTCATTCCGATTACGGGGCCTCGGATGAGTCCCGTATCGTTATTTTTCGTCACTACCTCCCCGTGCCGGGAGTGGGTAATTTGCGCGCCTGCTGCCTTCCTTGGATGTGGTAGCCGTTTCTCAGGCTCCCTCTCCGGAATCGAACCCTGATTCCCCGTTACCCGTTACAACCATGGTAGGCGCAGAACCTACCATCGACAGTTGATAAGGCAGACATTTGAAAGATGCGTCGCCGGTACGAGGACCGTGCGATCAGCCCAAAGTTATTCAGAGTCACCAAGGCAAACGGACCAGACAAGCCAATCCGATTGGTTTTGATCTAATAAAAGCGTCCCTTCCATCTCTGGTCGGGACTCTGTTTGCATGTATTAGCTCTAGAATTACCACAGTTATCCAAGTAACGTGGGTACGATCTAAGGAACCATAACTGATTTAATGAGCCATTCGCGGTTTCACCTTAATGCGGCTTGTACTGAGACATGCATGGCTTAATCTTTGAGACAAGCATATGACTACTGGCAGGATCAACCAGGGAGCTGCGTCAACTAGAGCTGAGCAGCCGGCCGCCCGGGAGTGTGTCCCGGGGGCCCGCGCGAACACGCAAGCGTCCGCTCAATTATTCTGCAAACAGGAGGAGGCCGAGCTCCCCTGCACGATACACCTCGAAACCCTCTCAGGTCCCGGCGGCGCGCAGCGCCGTCCTAGGTACTTGGTCGGTTTCGAGAGAGGCGCAATCGCCCGGAGTTAGGCGAGTAGACGGTTTTAGTGCGAACACCCTTGCTCCCAACTGAGCTTGCCGCTGCCGACAGAGGCCCGGGAGCGTGCTGTCGTGGCATTGCCGGCGGGAGACAACACGCGCCACCTATGGTGACCGGCAGCTCCAACGCCAGCGCCACACAAGGGCAAAGCCCCACTTGGGTGCAGAAGCGAACTCTCCCAGCACAGCGCACGCGCCAACACGTCCGCACAACTGCGATACAAACCACCTGCGAGAACCGCTGGGGCGACCGAGCAGCAGACGGCGTCGCGGCGCCGAGTGCCAGGCGGCGGCGCATCCTCAACGCACACAGTCCTCAATCAGACCAGCACACTGCAGATGTCCACCGCGCTTCGCACCGGGCTCGGCTGAACCAACTTTGGCCGCCAGGCGCCGCGTGCAGGGTGCGCCGCAGCGTAGCTGCGCCGCCTGCCGGGCCCGTCGGCTGGCGCTCCTGCCACTCGGCGCCCCCCACCAGCCGCCTGTTGCGCGTGCGCCCACGCAGCGCGCGGCCAACACGCCGGGCGGCCCCCCTTCACCAGCCGGGAACAGTCCCACCAAGCCACCGCCGCGTATCGCTTCATACCCACATGGGCCTAGTCACGCGTGTGGATGTGGCGGGTACCGCTGAAACAACCGGTTAATAGCTGTACCGATCGTCGCCATCACAGATTCACCTCCAGCGTGAACAACCGCTCAACAACGGATTTCCAGTTCATTTGCGTATCTTGGGCAGTAAACGTAGATGTCCACCTACATTTGCGAATTCAACAATTCTTGCATGCCAGGATGTCATGTGTCACGACACGCTACATCAGACCACATACACACTGCGACATGTGCAGAAGAGAACACGTGGAAGGTGGCCCGCGCACGTATGCGATGTACCTTCCGCGATCCACTGTCAACCGGCATCTGCGGCATGTCCCAGATATGGAACGCGGTCCACCAGGGTAGCACTTTGTGTGAGGCAATACGACAAAGTCGGAATACACGCGTCACTACATCAGACGGCTCACGCTGACCTGACCTGACCTGACTCACCGCACCACCACCCCCAGCGACCCAGGGTGACATACAATGCGTTCGTACGTTCCTCCCACACGCCTCTACGGCGTACCACAGTGCAACCTAGCTGTTATTGGGAGACGAGACAAGTAGCATCAAGCACAACATATGGAAATTGAGATTCGACACCGTTGGGCACAGCCAGCGTACGGTCACACGTATCACACTACTTCACTCTGTACGTAACGACCGATGATCGGTACAGCGTGTGGGTTACGCGTACGACATCAGCGGACAATGGACACAGACCATACCACGACGTACACTGAGGGCGTCGACATCTGAATGCAACTGAACAGCTGCGAGGCTCATTTAACACTCAAACGCCAGACCGACCAGCTTGAGAGGACAGAGACACAAAGAGGGGGACAGAGGGGGACAGAGGGGGGGGAGGGGGGGGGTCGGCGATATAGTCCTATTGCAGTACAATTGACAGTGGATAGCAGGAATATGTGGAAAGTAAGCAACACTCGCAAGACATCTACATGAGGATAACAACGACACCAGAGATTCCGAGCAGTGAACTATGTTAGGCAAAGGGACAACGTGGGTTAGGTTAAGGGACAACGTGGGTTAGGTTAAGGGACAACGTGGGTTAGGTTAAGGGACAACGTGGGTTAGGTTAAGGGACAACGTGGGTTAGGTTAAGGGACAACGTGGGTTAGGTTAAGGGACAACGTGGGTTAGGTTAAGGGACAACGTGGGTTAGGTTAAGGGACAACGTGGGTTAGGTTAAGGGACAACGTGGGTTAGGTTAAGGGACAACGTGGGTTAGGTTAAGGGACAACGTGGGTTAGGTTAAGGGACAACGTCGGTTAGGTTAAGGGACAACGTGGGTTAGGTTAAGGGACAACGTGGGTTAGGTTAAGGGACAACGTGGGTTAGGTTAAGGGACAACGTGGGTTAGGTTAAGGGACAACGTGGGTTAGGTTAAGGGACAACGTGGGTTAGGTTAAGGGACAACGTGGGTTAGGTTAAGGGACAACTTGAGTTAGGTTAAGGGACAACTTGAGTTAGGTTAAGGGACAACTTGAGTTAGGTTAAGGGACAACTTGAGTTAGGTTAAGGGACAACTTGAGTTAGGTTAAGGGACAACTTGAGTTAGGTTAAGGGACAACTTGAGTTAGGTTAAGGGACAAATTGAGTTAGGTTAAGGGACAAATTGAGTTAGGTTAAGGGACAAATTGAGTTAGGTTAAGGGACAAATTGAGTTAGGTTAAGGGACAAATTGAGTTAGGTTAAGGGACAAATTGAGTTAGGTTAAGGGACAACTTGAGTTAGGTTAAGGGACAACTTGAGTTAGGTTAAGGGACAACTTGAGTTAGGTTAAGGGACAACTTGAGTTAGGTTAAGGGACAACTTGAGTTAGGTTAAGGGACAACTTGAGTTAGGTTAAGGGACAAATTGAGTTAGGTTAAGGGACAAATTGAGTTAGGTTAAGGGACAAATTGAGTTAGGTTAAGGGACAAATTGAGTTAGGTTAAGGGACAACAAGAGTTAGGTTAAGGGACAACTTGAGTTAGGTTAAGGGACAACTTGAGTTAGGTTAAGGGACAACTTGAGTTAGGTTAAGGGACAACTTGAGTTAGGTTAAGGGACAACTTGAGTTAGGTTAAGGGACAAATTGAGTTAGGTTAAGGGACAAATTGAGTTAGGTTAAGGGACAAATTGAGTTAGGTTAAGGGACAAATTGAGTTAGGTTAAGGGACAACTTGAGTTAGGTTAAGGGACAAATTGAGTTAGGTTAAGGGACAACTTGAGTTAGGTTAAGGGACAACTTGAGTTAGGTTAAGGGACAACTTGAGTTAGGTTAAGGGACAACTTGAGTTAGGTTAAGGGACAACTTGAGTTAGGTTAAGGGACAACTTGAGTTAGGTTAAGGGACAACTTGAGTTAGGTTAAGGGACAACTTGAGTTAGGTTAAGGGACAAATTGAGTTAGGTTAAGGGACAAATTGAGTTAGGTTAAGGGACAAATTGAGTTAGGTTAAGGGACAAATTGAGTTAGGTTAAGGGACAACTTGAGTTAGGTTAAGGGACAACTTGAGTTAGGTTAAGGGACAACTTGAGTTAGGTTAAGGGACAACTTGAGTTAGGTTAAGGGACAACTTGAGTTAGGTTAAGGGACAAATTGAGTTAGGTTAAGGGACAAATTGAGTTAGGTTAAGGGACAAATTGAGTTAGGTTAAGGGACAACTTGAGTTAGGTTAAGGGACAAATTGAGTTAGGTTAAGGGACAAATTGAGTTAGGTTAAGCGATAATCTGGTACAGCCACAGTTAGGTTAAGCGATAATCTGGTACAGCCACAGTTAGGTTAAGCGATAATCTGGTACAGCCACAGTTAGGTTAAGCGATAATCTGGTACAGCCACAGTTAGGTTAAGCGATAATCTGGTACAGCCACAGTTAGGTTAAGCGATAATCTGGTACAGCCACAGTTAGGTTAAGCGATAAACTGGTACAGCCACAGTTAGGTTAAGCGATAAACTGGTACAGCCACAGTTAGGTTAAGCGATAAACTGGTACAGCCACAGTTAGGTTAAGCGATAAACTGGTACAGCCACAGTTAGGTTAAGCGATAAACTGGTACAGCCACAGTTAGGTTAAGCGATAAACTGGTACAGCCACAGTTAGGTTAAGCGATAAACTGGTACAGCCACAGTTAGGTTAAGCGATAAACTGGTACAGCCACAGTTAGGTTAAGCGATAAACTGGTACAGCCACAGTTAGGTTAAGCGATAAACTGGTACAGCCACAGTTAGGTTAAGCGATAAACTGGTACAGCCACAGTTAGGTTAAGCGATAAACTGGTACAGCCACAGTTAGGTTAAGCGATAAACTGGTACAGCCACAGTTAGGTTAAGCGATAAAGTTGGTTAAATTTGGTATTGTGTGGGAAGGGGGCAGAGAGAGAGGGGGGGGGGGGGGGTGGATAGTGGTGGCAGTACACGGATGCCTGAGTCACCGTCAGATACGTCACGTCGGTTCGATGCTTGTAGCAAGAGGCTGGCGGATGTGTGTCTCTCACTTCTGCAATTTTTCATGTGGTATAACACGAGGGCGGGGGATGATATTTGGTGCCCCTCTGTGTAGGATGTGTGTTGGTGGTGTTGATTTATCTGAGCAATGGTAGTTGTCGGAGGAGTGGGGTATTGTGCTTTTATAGGTGGACCTACTGCTCTGGTTATCATAGTGTCGACGGTGCAATGTGGCAGAGAGGATGCACTCGACATTGTCGCATTCCAGATGTTTACGTATTGTGTGTCTCCGTTGCAGGCCGAGAGTGGTGCATGTTCGAGTGTCTGGCTGACGTGCGATTCACGTTGTGTGCCCAGTCTTACAGCACGTATAGGGACATTCGCATAAATCATCTATATTTGGCCTTGCATCATTTACTAAGCAGTGCCGTGAGACGACCGAACTATTAGGAAAGTACTGATGTACCGCATAATGTTTACCTTCCACCACACGGCGAGTATCGACTGTGCCCAGCGTTGCCACCGCAGGCAGCGGTCACCGTCACCATTGTGCGGCGGAACGGAACATCTATATCCTCAGAGGAGCACTCTTTGCCGCCGGGCGTCACGTCTCGCGGCCTGCCGGCCAGCGCCCACGACGAACTTACTGCATGTATAG
>NW_026062719.1:15000-22500 GCF_023897955.1 Schistocerca gregaria | reverse complement strand
GTCGGGGTAGTGGACCCTCCCAAACACCACATGCCACGACAGGCGGCAGCCTGCGGGGTTCGGTGCTGGACTCTTCCCTGTTCGCTCGCCGCTACTGGGGGAATCCTTGTTAGTTTCTTTTCCTCCGCTTAGTAATATGCTTAAATTCAGCGGGTAGTCTCGCCTGCTCTGAGGTCGTTGTACGAGGTGTCGCACGCCACACCGCCAGCCGGCTGTGCACGCTACCGAGAAAGTACCGGTATGCGAACCGCCAGGCGACGGGCGCGCATCGCACGTTTAAGGAGACGCGGCCGGCCACACAGGCGACCACGACACTCCCACGTCTCCGAAGCGGGACAAACGCCGCGCGCTTCAGTATACGTAGCCGACCCTCAGCCAGACGTGGCCCGGGAACGGAATCCATGGACCGCAATGTGCGTTCGAAACGTCGATGTTCATGTGTCCTGCAGTTCACATGTCGACGCGCAATTTGCTGCGTTCTTCATCGACCCACGAGCCGAGTGATCCACCGTCCTGGGTGATCTTTTCCTTTTCAGTCTCCCACTGTCTCTTTCAAGACAGTAGCATTTGCGGGACTGAGGCGTCTGAGGGCCCCTGTTCCACTATTTTTTTTGTGTCCAACGGCCTCACAGCCGATGGGCGTCGTACGGCTCCACACCGGAGCGGACAGGCACTCGGGCGAACGTCATTCAAAACCGGCGCCAGGCGCCAGGTACCGCAGGCCAGCCGCTCCAGAGCTTCAGCGCTCGTACCACACAACAACAACACTTCCGCTAGTTTTGAGAGGCACGCGTGGTTCCGCACGCGGCGCACGGCCACTGCCGTACAGGTAGCGTGTTGCGCGACACGACACGCACATCGAAAGACATGCAGTCTAGTCGGTAATGATCCTTCCGCAGGTTCACCTACGGAAACCTTGTTACGACTTTTACTTCCTCTAAATGATCAAGTTTGGTCATCTTTCCGGTAGCATCGGCAACGACAGAGTCGATGCCGCGTACCAGTCCGAAGACCTCACTAAATCATTCAATCGGTAGTAGCGACGGGCGGTGTGTACAAAGGGCAGGGACGTAATCAACGCGAGCTTATGACTCGCGCTTACTGGGAATTCCTCGTTCATGGGGAACAATTGCAAGCCCCAATCCCTAGCACGAAGGAGGTTCAGCGGGTTACCCCGACCTTTCGGCCTAGGAAGACACGCTGATTCCTTCAGTGTAGCGCGCGTGCGGCCCAGAACATCTAAGGGCATCACAGACCTGTTATTGCTCAATCTCGTGCGGCTAGAAGCCGCCTGTCCCTCTAAGAAGAAAAGTAATCGCTGACAGCACGAAGGATGTCACGCGACTAGTTAGCAGGCTAGAGTCTCGTTCGTTATCGGAATTAACCAGACAAATCGCTCCACCAACTAAGAACGGCCATGCACCACCACCCACCGAATCAAGAAAGAGCTATCAATCTGTCAATCCTTCCGGTGTCCGGGCCTGGTGAGGTTTCCCGTGTTGAGTCAAATTAAGCCGCAGGCTCCACTCCTGGTGGTGCCCTTCCGTCAATTCCTTTAAGTTTCAGCTTTGCAACCATACTTCCCCCGGAACCCAAAAGCTTTGGTTTCCCGGAGGCTGCCCGCCGAGTCATCGGAGGAACTGCGGCGGATCGCTGGCTGGCATCGTTTATGGTTAGAACTAGGGCGGTATCTGATCGCCTTCGAACCTCTAACTTTCGTTCTTGATTAATGAAAACATACTTGGCAAATGCTTTCGCTTCTGTTCGTCTTGCGACGATCCAAGAATTTCACCTCTAACGTCGCAATACGAATGCCCCCGCCTGTCCCTATTAATCATTACCTCGGGTTCCGAAAACCAACAAAATAGAACCGAGGTCCTATTCCATTATTCCATGCACACAGTATTCAGGCGGGCTTGCCTGCTTTAAGCACTCTAATTTGTTCAAAGTAAACGTGCCGGCCCACCGAGACACTCAACAAAGAGCACCCTGGTAGGATTTAAACGGGGTCCGCCTCGGGACGCGAAAGCACCCCTTCGGCTCGCCCCACCGGCAGGACGTCCCACGATACATGCCAGTTAAACACCGACGGGCGGTGAACCAACAGCGTGGGACACAAATCCAACTACGAGCTTTTTAACCGCAACAACTTTAATATACGCTATTGGAGCTGGAATTACCGCGGCTGCTGGCACCAGACTTGCCCTCCAATAGATACTCGTTAAAGGATTTAAAGTGTACTCATTCCGATTACGGGGCCTCGGATGAGTCCCGTATCGTTATTTTTCGTCACTACCTCCCCGTGCCGGGAGTGGGTAATTTGCGCGCCTGCTGCCTTCCTTGGATGTGGTAGCCGTTTCTCAGGCTCCCTCTCCGGAATCGAACCCTGATTCCCCGTCACCCGTTACAACCATGGTAGGCGCAGAACCTACCATCGACAGTTGATAAGGCAGACATTTGAAAGATGCGTCGCCGGTACGAGGACCGTGCGATCAGCCCAAAGTTATTCAGAGTCACCAAGGCAAACGGACCAGACAAGCCAATCCGATTGGTTTTGATCTAATAAAAGCGTCCCTTCCATCTCTGGTCGGGACTCTGTTTGCATGTATTAGCTCTAGAATTACCACAGTTATCCAAGTAACGTGGGTACGATCTAAGGAACCATAACTGATTTAATGAGCCATTCGCGGTTTCACCTTAATGCGGCTTGTACTGAGACATGCATGGCTTAATCTTTGAGACAAGCATATGACTACTGGCAGGATCAACCAGGGAGCTGCGTCAACTAGAGCTGAGCAGCCGGCCGCCCGGGAGTGTGTCCCGGGGGCCCGCGCGAACACGCAAGCGTCCGCTCAATTATTCTGCAAACAGGAGGAGGCCGAGCTCCCCTGCACGATACACCTCGAAACCCTCTCAGGTCCCGGCGGCGCGCAGCGCCGTCCTAGGTACTTGGTCGGTTTCGAGAGAGGCGCAATCGCCCGGAGTTAGGCGAGTAGACGGTTTTAGTGCGAACACCCTTGCTCCCAACTGAGCTTGCCGCTGCCGACAGAGGCCCGGGAGCGTGCTGTCGTGGCATTGCCGGCGGGAGACAACACGCGCCACCTATGGTGACCGGCAGCTCCAACGCCAGCGCCACACAAGGGCAAAGCCCCACTTGGGTGCAGAAGCGAACTCTCCCAGCACAGCGCACGCGCCAACACGTCCGCACAACTGCGATACAAACCACCTGCGAGAACCGCTGGGGCGACCGAGCAGCAGACGGCGTCGCGGCGCCGAGTGCCAGGCGGCGGCGCATCCTCAACGCACACAGTCCTCAATCAGACCAGCACACTGCAGATGTCCACCGCGCTTCGCACCGGGCTCGGCTGAACCAACTTTGGCCGCCAGGCGCCGCGTGCAGGGTGCGCCGCAGCGTAGCTGCGCCGCCTGCCGGGCCCGTCGGCTGGCGCTCCTGCCACTCGGCGCCCCCCACCAGCCGCCTGTTGCGCGTGCGCCCACGCAGCGCGCGGCCAACACGCCGGGCGGCCCCCCTTCACCGGCCGGGAACAGTCCCACCAAGCCACCGCCGCGTATCGCTTCATACCCACATGGGCCTAGTCACGCGTGTGGATGTGGCGGGTACCGCTGAAACAACCGGTTAATAGCTGTACCGATCGTCGCCATCACAGATTCACCTCCAGCGTGAACAACCGCTCAACAACGGATTTCCAGTTCATTTGCGTATCTTGGGCAGTAAACGTAGATGTCCACCTACATTTGCGAATTCAACAATTCTTGCATGCCAGGATGTCATGTGTCACGACACGCTACATCAGACCACATACACACTGCGACATGTGCAGAAGAGAACACGTGGAAGGTGGCCCGCGCACGTATGCGATGTACCTTCCGCGATCCACTGTCAACCGGCATCTGCGGCATGTCCCAGATATGGAACGCGGTCCACCAGGGTAGCACTTTGTGTGAGGCAATACGACAAAGTCGGAATACACGCGTCACTACATCAGACGGCTCACGCTGACCTGACCTGACCTGACTCACCGCACCACCACCCCCAGCGACCCAGGGTGACATACAATGCGTTCGTACGTTCCTCCCACACGCCTCTACGGCGTACCACAGTGCAACCTAGCTGTTATTGGGAGACGAGACAAGTAGCATCAAGCACAACATATGGAAATTGAGATTCGACACCGTTGGGCACAGCCAGCGTACGGTCACACGTATCACACTACTTCACTCTGTACGTAACGACCGATGATCGGTACAGCGTGTGGGTTACGCGTACGACATCAGCGGACAATGGACACAGACCATACCACGACGTACACTGAGGGCGTCGACATCTGAATGCAACTGAACAGCTGCGAGGCTCATTTAACACTCAAACGCCAGACCGACCAGCTTGAGAGGACAGAGACACAAAGAGGGGGACAGAGGGGGACAGAGGGGGGGGAGGGGGGGGGTCGGCGATATAGTCCTATTGCAGTACAATTGACAGTGGATAGCAGGAATATGTGGAAAGTAAGCAACACTCGCAAGACATCTACATGAGGATAACAACGACACCAGAGATTCCGAGCAGTGAACTATGTTAGGCAAAGGGACAACGTGGGTTAGGTTAAGGGACAACGTGGGTTAGGTTAAGGGACAACGTGGGTTAGGTTAAGGGACAACGTGGGTTAGGTTAAGGGACAACGTGGGTTAGGTTAAGGGACAACGTGGGTTAGGTTAAGGGACAACGTGGGTTAGGTTAAGGGACAACGTGGGTTAGGTTAAGGGACAACGTGGGTTAGGTTAAGGGACAACGTGGGTTAGGTTAAGGGACAACGTCGGTTAGGTTAAGGGACAACGTGGGTTAGGTTAAGGGACAACGTGGGTTAGGTTAAGGGACAACGTGGGTTAGGTTAAGGGACAACGTGGGTTAGGTTAAGGGACAACGTGGGTTAGGTTAAGGGACAACGTGGGTTAGGTTAAGGGACAACGTGGGTTAGGTTAAGGGACAACTTGAGTTAGGTTAAGGGACAACTTGAGTTAGGTTAAGGGACAACTTGAGTTAGGTTAAGGGACAACTTGAGTTAGGTTAAGGGACAACTTGAGTTAGGTTAAGGGACAACTTGAGTTAGGTTAAGGGACAACTTGAGTTAGGTTAAGGGACAAATTGAGTTAGGTTAAGGGACAAATTGAGTTAGGTTAAGGGACAAATTGAGTTAGGTTAAGGGACAAATTGAGTTAGGTTAAGGGACAAATTGAGTTAGGTTAAGGGACAAATTGAGTTAGGTTAAGGGACAACTTGAGTTAGGTTAAGGGACAAATTGAGTTAGGTTAAGGGACAACTTGAGTTAGGTTAAGGGACAACTTGAGTTAGGTTAAGGGACAACTTGAGTTAGGTTAAGGGACAACTTGAGTTAGGTTAAGGGACAACTTGAGTTAGGTTAAGGGACAAATTGAGTTAGGTTAAGGGACAAATTGAGTTAGGTTAAGGGACAAATTGAGTTAGGTTAAGGGACAAATTGAGTTAGGTTAAGGGACAACTTGAGTTAGGTTAAGGGACAACTTGAGTTAGGTTAAGGGACAACTTGAGTTAGGTTAAGGGACAACTTGAGTTAGGTTAAGGGACAACTTGAGTTAGGTTAAGGGACAAATTGAGTTAGGTTAAGGGACAAATTGAGTTAGGTTAAGGGACAAATTGAGTTAGGTTAAGGGACAAATTGAGTTAGGTTAAGGGACAACTTGAGTTAGGTTAAGGGACAAATTGAGTTAGGTTAAGGGACAACTTGAGTTAGGTTAAGGGACAACTTGAGTTAGGTTAAGGGACAACTTGAGTTAGGTTAAGGGACAACTTGAGTTAGGTTAAGGGACAACTTGAGTTAGGTTAAGGGACAACTTGAGTTAGGTTAAGGGACAACTTGAGTTAGGTTAAGGGACAACTTGAGTTAGGTTAAGGGACAAATTGAGTTAGGTTAAGGGACAAATTGAGTTAGGTTAAGGGACAAATTGAGTTAGGTTAAGGGACAAATTGAGTTAGGTTAAGGGACAAATTGAGTTAGGTTAAGGGACAACTTGAGTTAGGTTAAGGGACAACTTGAGTTAGGTTAAGGGACAACTTGAGTTAGGTTAAGGGACAACTTGAGTTAGGTTAAGGGACAACTTGAGTTAGGTTAAGGGACAAATTGAGTTAGGTTAAGGGACAAATTGAGTTAGGTTAAGGGACAAATTGAGTTAGGTTAAGGGACAACTTGAGTTAGGTTAAGGGACAAATTGAGTTAGGTTAAGGGACAAATTGAGTTAGGTTAAGCGATAATCTGGTACAGCCACAGTTAGGTTAAGCGATAATCTGGTACAGCCACAGTTAGGTTAAGCGATAATCTGGTACAGCCACAGTTAGGTTAAGCGATAATCTGGTACAGCCACAGTTAGGTTAAGCGATAATCTGGTACAGCCACAGTTAGGTTAAGCGATAATCTGGTACAGCCACAGTTAGGTTAAGCGATAAACTGGTACAGCCACAGTTAGGTTAAGCGATAAACTGGTACAGCCACAGTTAGGTTAAGCGATAAACTGGTACAGCCACAGTTAGGTTAAGCGATAAACTGGTACAGCCACAGTTAGGTTAAGCGATAAACTGGTACAGCCACAGTTAGGTTAAGCGATAAACTGGTACAGCCACAGTTAGGTTAAGCGATAAACTGGTACAGCCACAGTTAGGTTAAGCGATAAACTGGTACAGCCACAGTTAGGTTAAGCGATAAACTGGTACAGCCACAGTTAGGTTAAGCGATAAACTGGTACAGCCACAGTTAGGTTAAGCGATAAACTGGTACAGCCACAGTTAGGTTAAGCGATAAACTGGTACAGCCACAGTTAGGTTAAGCGATAAACTGGTACAGCCACAGTTAGGTTAAGCGATAAAGTTGGTTAAATTTGGTATTGTGTGGGAAGGGGGCAGAGAGAGAGGGGGGGGGGGGTGGATAGTGGTGGCAGTACACGGATGCCTGAGTCACCGTCAGATACGTCACGTCGGTTCGATGCTTGTAGCAAGAGGCTGGCGGATGTGTGTCTCTCACTTCTGCAATTTTTCATGTGGTATAACACGAGGGCGGGGGATGATATTTGGTGCCCCTCTGTGTAGGATGTGTGTTGGTGGTGTTGATTTATCTGAGCAATGGTAGTTGTCGGAGGAGTGGGGTATTGTGCTTTTATAGGTGGACCTACTGCTCTGGTTATCATAGTGTCGACGGTGCAATGTGGCAGAGAGGATGCACTCGACATTGTCGCATTCCAGATGTTTACGTATTGTGTGTCTCCGTTGCAGGCCGAGAGTGGTGCATGTTCGAGTGTCTGGCTGACGTGCGATTCACGTTGTGTGCCCAGTCTTACAGCACGTATAGGGACATTCGCATAAATCATCTATATTTGGCCTTGCATCATTTACTAAGCAGTGCCGTGAGACGACCGAACTATTAGGAAAGTACTGATGTACCGCATAATGTTTACCTT
>NW_026062719.1:2500-10000 GCF_023897955.1 Schistocerca gregaria | reverse complement strand
TCGGTCTCGTGGTCATATTTAGTCTCAGATGGAGTTTACCACCCACTTGGAGCTGCACTCTCAAGCAACCCGACTCGAAGGAGAGGTCCCGCCGACGCTCGCACCGGCCGCTACGGGCCTGGCACCCTCTACGGGCCGTGGCCTCATTCAAGTTGGACTTGGGCTCGGCGCGAGGCGTCGGGGTAGTGGACCCTCCCAAACACCACATGCCACGACAGGCGGCAGCCTGCGGGGTTCGGTGCTGGACTCTTCCCTGTTCGCTCGCCGCTACTGGGGGAATCCTTGTTAGTTTCTTTTCCTCCGCTTAGTAATATGCTTAAATTCAGCGGGTAGTCTCGCCTGCTCTGAGGTCGTTGTACGAGGTGTCGCACGCCACACCGCCAGCCGGCTGTGCACGCTACCGAGAAAGTACCGGTATGCGAACCGCCAGGCGACGGGCGCGCATCGCACGTTTAAGGAGACGCGGCCGGCCACACAGGCGACCACGACACTCCCACGTCTCCGAAGCGGGACAAACGCCGCGCGCTTCAGTATACGTAGCCGACCCTCAGCCAGACGTGGCCCGGGAACGGAATCCATGGACCGCAATGTGCGTTCGAAACGTCGATGTTCATGTGTCCTGCAGTTCACATGTCGACGCGCAATTTGCTGCGTTCTTCATCGACCCACGAGCCGAGTGATCCACCGTCCTGGGTGATCTTTTCCTTTTCAGTCTCCCACTGTCTCTTTCAAGACAGTAGCATTTGCGGGACTGAGGCGTCTGACGGCCCCTGTTCCACTATTTTTTTTGTGTCCAACGGCCTCACAGCCGATGGGCGTCGTACGGCTCCACACCGGAGCGGACAGGCACTCGGGCGAACGTCATTCAAAACCGGCGCCAGGCGCCAGGTACCGCAGGCCAGCCGCTCCAGAGCTTCAGCGCTCGTACCACACAACAACAACACTTCCGCTAGTTTTGAGAGGCACGCGTGGTTCCGCACGCGGCGCACGGCCACTGCCGTACAGGTAGCGTGTTGCGCGACACGACACGCACATCGAAAGACATGCAGTCTAGTCGGTAATGATCCTTCCGCAGGTTCACCTACGGAAACCTTGTTACGACTTTTACTTCCTCTAAATGATCAAGTTTGGTCATCTTTCCGGTAGCATCGGCAACGACAGAGTCGATGCCGCGTACCAGTCCGAAGACCTCACTAAATCATTCAATCGGTAGTAGCGACGGGCGGTGTGTACAAAGGGCAGGGACGTAATCAACGCGAGCTTATGACTCGCGCTTACTGGGAATTCCTCGTTCATGGGGAACAATTGCAAGCCCCAATCCCTAGCACGAAGGAGGTTCAGCGGGTTACCCCGACCTTTCGGCCTAGGAAGACACGCTGATTCCTTCAGTGTAGCGCGCGTGCGGCCCAGAACATCTAAGGGCATCACAGACCTGTTATTGCTCAATCTCGTGCGGCTAGAAGCCGCCTGTCCCTCTAAGAAGAAAAGTAATCGCTGACAGCACGAAGGATGTCACGCGACTAGTTAGCAGGCTAGAGTCTCGTTCGTTATCGGAATTAACCAGACAAATCGCTCCACCAACTAAGAACGGCCATGCACCACCACCCACCGAATCAAGAAAGAGCTATCAATCTGTCAATCCTTCCGGTGTCCGGGCCTGGTGAGGTTTCCCGTGTTGAGTCAAATTAAGCCGCAGGCTCCACTCCTGGTGGTGCCCTTCCGTCAATTCCTTTAAGTTTCAGCTTTGCAACCATACTTCCCCCGGAACCCAAAAGCTTTGGTTTCCCGGAGGCTGCCCGCCGAGTCATCGGAGGAACTGCGGCGGATCGCTGGCTGGCATCGTTTATGGTTAGAACTAGGGCGGTATCTGATCGCCTTCGAACCTCTAACTTTCGTTCTTGATTAATGAAAACATACTTGGCAAATGCTTTCGCTTCTGTTCGTCTTGCGACGATCCAAGAATTTCACCTCTAACGTCGCAATACGAATGCCCCCGCCTGTCCCTATTAATCATTACCTCGGGTTCCGAAAACCAACAAAATAGAACCGAGGTCCTATTCCATTATTCCATGCACACAGTATTCAGGCGGGCTTGCCTGCTTTAAGCACTCTAATTTGTTCAAAGTAAACGTGCCGGCCCACCGAGACACTCAACAAAGAGCACCCTGGTAGGATTTAAACGGGGTCCGCCTCGGGACGCGAAAGCACCCCTTCGGCTCGCCCCACCGGCAGGACGTCCCACGATACATGCCAGTTAAACACCGACGGGCGGTGAACCAACAGCGTGGGACACAAATCCAACTACGAGCTTTTTAACCGCAACAACTTTAATATACGCTATTGGAGCTGGAATTACCGCGGCTGCTGGCACCAGACTTGCCCTCCAATAGATACTCGTTAAAGGATTTAAAGTGTACTCATTCCGATTACGGGGCCTCGGATGAGTCCCGTATCGTTATTTTTCGTCACTACCTCCCCGTGCCGGGAGTGGGTAATTTGCGCGCCTGCTGCCTTCCTTGGATGTGGTAGCCGTTTCTCAGGCTCCCTCTCCGGAATCGAACCCTGATTCCCCGTTACCCGTTACAACCATGGTAGGCGCAGAACCTACCATCGACAGTTGATAAGGCAGACATTTGAAAGATGCGTCGCCGGTACGAGGACCGTGCGATCAGCCCAAAGTTATTCAGAGTCACCAAGGCAAACGGACCAGACAAGCCAATCCGATTGGTTTTGATCTAATAAAAGCGTCCCTTCCATCTCTGGTCGGGACTCTGTTTGCATGTATTAGCTCTAGAATTACCACAGTTATCCAAGTAACGTGGGTACGATCTAAGGAACCATAACTGATTTAATGAGCCATTCGCGGTTTCACCTTAATGCGGCTTGTACTGAGACATGCATGGCTTAATCTTTGAGACAAGCATATGACTACTGGCAGGATCAACCAGGGAGCTGCGTCAACTAGAGCTGAGCAGCCGGCCGCCCGGGAGTGTGTCCCGGGGGCCCGCGCGAACACGCAAGCGTCCGCTCAATTATTCTGCAAACAGGAGGAGGCCGAGCTCCCCTGCACGATACACCTCGAAACCCTCTCAGGTCCCGGCGGCGCGCAGCGCCGTCCTAGGTACTTGGTCGGTTTCGAGAGAGGCGCAATCGCCCGGAGTTAGGCGAGTAGACGGTTTTAGTGCGAACACCCTTGCTCCCAACTGAGCTTGCCGCTGCCGACAGAGGCCCGGGAGCGTGCTGTCGTGGCATTGCCGGCGGGAGACAACACGCGCCACCTATGGTGACCGGCAGCTCCAACGCCAGCGCCACACAAGGGCAAAGCCCCACTTGGGTGCAGAAGCGAACTCTCCCAGCACAGCGCACGCGCCAACACGTCCGCACAACTGCGATACAAACCACCTGCGAGAACCGCTGGGGCGACCGAGCAGCAGACGGCGTCGCGGCGCCGAGTGCCAGGCGGCGGCGCATCCTCAACGCACACAGTCCTCAATCAGACCAGCACACTGCAGATGTCCACCGCGCTTCGCACCGGGCTCGGCTGAACCAACTTTGGCCGCCAGGCGCCGCGTGCAGGGTGCGCCGCAGCGTAGCTGCGCCGCCTGCCGGGCCCGTCGGCTGGCGCTCCTGCCACTCGGCGCCCCCCACCAGCCGCCTGTTGCGCGTGCGCCCACGCAGCGCGCGGCCAACACGCCGGGCGGCCCCCCTTCACCGGCCGGGAACAGTCCCACCAAGCCACCGCCGCGTATCGCTTCATACCCACATGGGCCTAGTCACGCGTGTGGATGTGGCGGGTACCGCTGAAACAACCGGTTAATAGCTGTACCGATCGTCGCCATCACAGATTCACCTCCAGCGTGAACAACCGCTCAACAACGGATTTCCAGTTCATTTGCGTATCTTGGGCAGTAAACGTAGATGTCCACCTACATTTGCGAATTCAACAATTCTTGCATGCCAGGATGTCATGTGTCACGACACGCTACATCAGACCACATACACACTGCGACATGTGCAGAAGAGAACACGTGGAAGGTGGCCCGCGCACGTATGCGATGTACCTTCCGCGATCCACTGTCAACCGGCATCTGCGGCATGTCCCAGATATGGAACGCGGTCCACCAGGGTAGCACTTTGTGTGAGGCAATACGACAAAGTCGGAATACACGCGTCACTACATCAGACGGCTCACGCTGACCTGACCTGACCTGACTCACCGCACCACCACCCCCAGCGACCCAGGGTGACATACAATGCGTTCGTACGTTCCTCCCACACGCCTCTACGGCGTACCACAGTGCAACCTAGCTGTTATTGGGAGACGAGACAAGTAGCATCAAGCACAACATATGGAAATTGAGATTCGACACCGTTGGGCACAGCCAGCGTACGGTCACACGTATCACACTACTTCACTCTGTACGTAACGACCGATGATCGGTACAGCGTGTGGGTTACGCGTACGACATCAGCGGACAATGGACACAGACCATACCACGACGTACACTGAGGGCGTCGACATCTGAATGCAACTGAACAGCTGCGAGGCTCATTTAACACTCAAACGCCAGACCGACCAGCTTGAGAGGACAGAGACACAAAGAGGGGGACAGAGGGGGACAGAGGGGGGGGAGGGGGGGGGTCGGCGATATAGTCCTATTGCAGTACAATTGACAGTGGATAGCAGGAATATGTGGAAAGTAAGCAACACTCGCAAGACATCTACATGAGGATAACAACGACACCAGAGATTCCGAGCAGTGAACTATGTTAGGCAAAGGGACAACGTGGGTTAGGTTAAGGGACAACGTGGGTTAGGTTAAGGGACAACGTGGGTTAGGTTAAGGGACAACGTGGGTTAGGTTAAGGGACAACGTGGGTTAGGTTAAGGGACAACGTGGGTTAGGTTAAGGGACAACGTGGGTTAGGTTAAGGGACAACGTGGGTTAGGTTAAGGGACAACGTGGGTTAGGTTAAGGGACAACGTGGGTTAGGTTAAGGGACAACGTGGGTTAGGTTAAGGGACAACGTGGGTTAGGTTAAGGGACAACGTGGGTTAGGTTAAGGGACAACGTGGGTTAGGTTAAGGGACAACGTGGGTTAGGTTAAGGGACAACGTGGGTTAGGTTAAGGGACAACGTGGGTTAGGTTAAGGGACAACGTGGGTTAGGTTAAGGGACAACTTGAGTTAGGTTAAGGGACAACTTGAGTTAGGTTAAGGGACAACTTGAGTTAGGTTAAGGGACAACTTGAGTTAGGTTAAGGGACAACTTGAGTTAGGTTAAGGGACAACTTGAGTTAGGTTAAGGGACAAATTGAGTTAGGTTAAGGGACAAATTGAGTTAGGTTAAGGGACAAATTGAGTTAGGTTAAGGGACAAATTGAGTTAGGTTAAGGGACAAATTGAGTTAGGTTAAGGGACAAATTGAGTTAGGTTAAGGGACAACTTGAGTTAGGTTAAGGGACAAATTGAGTTAGGTTAAGGGACAACTTGAGTTAGGTTAAGGGACAACTTGAGTTAGGTTAAGGGACAACTTGAGTTAGGTTAAGGGACAACTTGAGTTAGGTTAAGGGACAACTTGAGTTAGGTTAAGGGACAACTTGAGTTAGGTTAAGGGACAAATTGAGTTAGGTTAAGGGACAAATTGAGTTAGGTTAAGGGACAAATTGAGTTAGGTTAAGGGACAACTTGAGTTAGGTTAAGGGACAACTTGAGTTAGGTTAAGGGACAACTTGAGTTAGGTTAAGGGACAACTTGAGTTAGGTTAAGGGACAACTTGAGTTAGGTTAAGGGACAACTTGAGTTAGGTTAAGGGACAACTTGAGTTAGGTTAAGGGACAACTTGAGTTAGGTTAAGGGACAAATTGAGTTAGGTTAAGGGACAAATTGAGTTAGGTTAAGGGACAAATTGAGTTAGGTTAAGGGACAAATTGAGTTAGGTTAAGGGACAACTTGAGTTAGGTTAAGGGACAAATTGAGTTAGGTTAAGGGACAACTTGAGTTAGGTTAAGGGACAACTTGAGTTAGGTTAAGGGACAACTTGAGTTAGGTTAAGGGACAACTTGAGTTAGGTTAAGGGACAACTTGAGTTAGGTTAAGGGACAACTTGAGTTAGGTTAAGGGACAACTTGAGTTAGGTTAAGGGACAACTTGAGTTAGGTTAAGGGACAACTTGAGTTAGGTTAAGGGACAAATTGAGTTAGGTTAAGGGACAAATTGAGTTAGGTTAAGGGACAAATTGAGTTAGGTTAAGGGACAAATTGAGTTAGGTTAAGGGACAAATTGAGTTAGGTTAAGGGACAACTTGAGTTAGGTTAAGGGACAACTTGAGTTAGGTTAAGGGACAACTTGAGTTAGGTTAAGGGACAACTTGAGTTAGGTTAAGGGACAACTTGAGTTAGGTTAAGGGACAAATTGAGTTAGGTTAAGGGACAAATTGAGTTAGGTTAAGGGACAAATTGAGTTAGGTTAAGGGACAACTTGAGTTAGGTTAAGGGACAAATTGAGTTAGGTTAAGGGACAAATTGAGTTAGGTTAAGCGATAATCTGGTACAGCCACAGTTAGGTTAAGCGATAATCTGGTACAGCCACAGTTAGGTTAAGCGATAATCTGGTACAGCCACAGTTAGGTTAAGCGATAATCTGGTACAGCCACAGTTAGGTTAAGCGATAATCTGGTACAGCCACAGTTAGGTTAAGCGATAATCTGGTACAGCCACAGTTAGGTTAAGCGATAAACTGGTACAGCCACAGTTAGGTTAAGCGATAAACTGGTACAGCCACAGTTAGGTTAAGCGATAAACTGGTACAGCCACAGTTAGGTTAAGCGATAAACTGGTACAGCCACAGTTAGGTTAAGCGATAAACTGGTACAGCCACAGTTAGGTTAAGCGATAAACTGGTACAGCCACAGTTAGGTTAAGCGATAAACTGGTACAGCCACAGTTAGGTTAAGCGATAAACTGGTACAGCCACAGTTAGGTTAAGCGATAAACTGGTACAGCCACAGTTAGGTTAAGCGATAAACTGGTACAGCCACAGTTAGGTTAAGCGATAAACTGGTACAGCCACAGTTAGGTTAAGCGATAAAGTTGGTTAAATTTGGTATTGTGTGGGAAGGGGGCAGAGAGAGAGGGGGGGGGGGGGGTGGATAGTGGTGGCAGTACACGGATGCCTGAGTCACCGTCAGATACGTCACGTCGGTTCGATGCTTGTAGCAAGAGGCTGGCGGATGTGTGTCTCTCACTTCTGCAATTTTTCATGTGGTATAACACGAGGGCGGGGGATGATATTTGGTGCCCCTCTGTGTAGGATGTGTGTTGGTGGTGTTGATTTATCTGAGCAATGGTAGTTGTCGGAGGAGTGGGGTATTGTGCTTTTATAGGTGGACCTACTGCTCTGGTTATCATAGTGTCGACGGTGCAATGTGGCAGAGAGGATGCACTCGACATTGTCGCATTCCAGATGTTTACGTATTGTGTGTCTCCGTTGCAGGCCGA
>NW_026062718.1:0-50228 GCF_023897955.1 Schistocerca gregaria | reverse complement strand
ACACTAGATCGCGTGTTTTTGTTTATCGTTGTCTTGTTTTCGCCTGTGGCGGGGGGGTTGGCGCTCCGTCGGCCGGTGCCATGTTGCGCAGGCGGCGATCGTAAAAAAGTAGAAAAAAAAAAAGAAAAAAGAAAAAAAAAATGTGTTGGAAGGGCTGTGGGTGTTGGCGGGCGAGGCGAGAGGAGGAGGACGGCCCGCGGCCGTGGCCCGACGGCTGCGGGCCGATCGGGAAAACGGCGGAAGGCGATGGGGCGGCGGAGGTGCGTTTGTGCACGGCCGTCATCGCCGCACGACTCGGCTCGTGTGGCTGTGGCGCCGGCCGCGGTGGCCGGGCTGCCGCGGCGACGGTGTGGGAGTTTTGACGAAGGTTTGGCCATTGTGGCGGGTCGTCGGCTGGGGCTGTGGGGGCGGCATTTGGGCGGGGGCGGCGATTCTCGGCGGGCCGACCCAGGCTGTGGCGCGCGGTGGCTGCAGTTTGGCCGTGGTTTGCGGCGCCGCCGCGGCGACTGGTTGGCGACCGTGGTGTCGGTGTGTGTAGCCCCATCCTCGGTGGTTTGAATGGCGCGGGTGGTTGCGGCGCAGGTTGGGGGCTGCTCCGCGCAGGCTGTCGGACGTTGGGCGGTAGCAAGCGCGGGAGGCGCGGCGCGGCGGCGCGGCGGCGCGCCGAGTGGCGGCCGCTCTCTCGGCCGTCCGCGCCCGCCCGCGACACTGGCTGGGCCAGGCGCGTGCGCGGCTATTCTCTGCTGCGCGCCCCTCGCTGTTGTGCGTCGTCGAAGGAGAGAAGGAAGCGAAAGCAAGGGGAAAAAAGAAAAGAGAACAGGCAAAAGATGGCAGACCAGGCGGCTACGAACGAGACTGCCGCGGCACCCGCCGCCACCGGCACTACGAAGAAGGCCAAGTCTGCGTCGTCTGCGAAGAAGCCGCGCGCCAAGCCTGCGCACCCGCGCACCTCTGAGATGGTGACGGCCGCCATCAAGAGTCTGAAGGAGCGCGGCGGGTCGTCGCTGCAGGCGATCAAGAAGTACATTGCCGCGCACTACAAGCTGGACGCGGAGAAGCTGGCGCCCTTTATCAAGAAGTACCTCAAGTCGGCCGTCGTGGCTGGCGAGCTGGTGCAGACGAAGGGGAAGGGCGCGTCGGGCTCTTTCAAGCTTGCCGGCGCCGGCGGCGGGGCGGCCGAGGGCGGCAAGGCTCGTGGTGGCGGCGGTGGTGCGAAGAAGAAGCGCGCCGCTCCGGCCAGCAAGGAGAAGAAGGGGGCCCGTGCGGCCGGCGCAAAGAAGGCTGGCGGCGTGAAGGCGGCGACCGGTCGGAAGGCGGGCGCCGCCAAGAAGGCGTCTGCGGCGTCGGCCGCTCCCGCGGGTGCGAAGAAGGCGGCTGCGGCCAAGCCGGCCAAGGCCAAGTCGCCGTCGAAGGCGAAGAAGGCCGCCAAGGTTCCGACGAAGAAGCCGAAGGCGCCGCGCCCGAAGAAGGCGACGGCGACGCCGTCTAAGGCGAAGGCTTCGCCCAAGAAGAAGAAGTAAAAAGGGCAGGGAAGGGTTGGCGGTTGACACCGTCGCCTGGAGGCCGGCGCGCAACCAGAGGCTGTCGCGCGGTCCCGGACAAAAACAAAAACGGCCCTTCTCAGGGCCATCAAAGCACGTCGGGAAGGTGTTGATTGTCGTGTCGTGTCGTGGTCGGTCGGTTGCCTTGTTGTCTGTCTGTCTGTCTTGCTTGCTGGCGTTTGTTTGTTTCATGTGTGGATGGTGGTTGGATTGTGGGGTCGTTGGCGGGCGTGGGCGGCGGCGCCGCGGTTGGTGTTACACAAAGTGTATTTTACTTTTATTATTTTTTACCTATTTATTTTGCGCCGCGTTTGTTTGTTTGTTTGTCTTGGTGGTGGTTTTGGAATAGTCTTTTTTGCTTTGCTTTGCTTTCCGGGCGTCACGTTTTGTGCCGTGGCCTGTGTGGGTGGCGCTATTGACGCTTGCGACTTGGTTCGGCCGGTGCGGTGCTTTTTTCTTTTTTTTGGAAACGGCGGCGCCGGGCCGGGCCGGGGGTGGGACGACTGGACTGGAGAGTGAGTGGGGAACTAGTCGTTGCGACCGACAAAGTTTTGCTCGCGACGGAGAGACGTTAGTGGCCCTGAAAAGGGCCGTTTTGTTTGTTTGGCGGTGTGCGGGTTTAGGCGCGCTCGCCGCGGATGCGGCGCGCGAGCTGGATGTCCTTGGGCATGATGGTGACTCGCTTGGCGTGGATTGCGCACAGGTTGGTGTCTTCGAAGAGGCCGACGAGGTAGGCCTCGCTGGCCTCCTGCAGGGCCATGACTGCGGAGCTCTGGAAGCGCAGGTCGGTCTTGAAGTCCTGGGCGATCTCGCGCACTAGGCGCTGGAATGGCAGCTTGCGGATGAGCAGCTCTGTGCTCTTCTGGTAGCGCCTGATTTCTCGCAGGGCGACGGTGCCCGGCCTGTAGCGGTGGGGCTTCTTGACGCCGCCGGTGGCGGGCGCGCTCTTCCTCGCCGCCTTGGTGGCGAGCTGTTTGCGCGGCGCCTTTCCGCCGGTGGACTTGCGGGCCGTTTGCTTTGTCCGGGCCATGGCTACTGCGGATGCGGATGCGGCGTGGAGGATATGCGTGCGCGACGGCGTCCGGTGCTGCCTTGACAACGGGCCCGCGCGCCCCGGGTGCTGCGCTTATATGCCCTCGGTGCGCGGTGGTGGGGGGAGGGGAGGGCGGGCCGCGGGGCCCCAGAGTCTATATAGGGGGGCGGCGCGCGCGCTGGGCGCCACAACCGTAGCCGACTCGCTAGCGCCGGGTGAGGAGCTTGCCTTGCTTTCTGTTTTTTATATTATTGTGGTTGAGACGCTTGAAGAAGAAGAATGACAGGCCGCGGCAAGGGAGGAAAGGGGCTCGGCAAGGGTGGCGCCAAGCGGCACCGCAAGGTGTTGCGCGACAACATCCAGGGCATCACGAAGCCCGCGATCCGCCGCCTGGCGCGCAGGGGCGGCGTGAAGCGCATCTCTGGTCTGATCTACGAGGAGACGCGCGGAGTGCTGAAGGTGTTCCTGGAGAACGTGATCCGCGACGCGGTGACGTACACTGAGCACGCCAAGCGCAAGACTGTGACGGCCATGGACGTGGTGTACGCCCTGAAGAGGCAGGGGCGCACCCTGTACGGTTTCGGCGGTTAGGCGGTGTGAGACCGAAGGAAGGAAAGAGAGATAGATTGAAAAACGGCCCTTTTCAGGGCCACCACAGTGTTCGGAAGTTGAAAAGTGCGAAAGAGTCTGTGTTGCTGGTTTTTCTTTTCCTTTTTAGTCTACTTGGCCTTTTAGTTTTGTTTGGAGTTTTTTTTGACGTGGTGTGCGGTGCGGTTGGGAGGGAAGGAAGCGTGCCCTTGCGTTGTGTGAGCTCCTTCCTTCCTTCCTTCCTTCCCCTCCCTCTTTGCTTGTATGCTTCTTGTCGGTGGATGGGCTGTGTGTTGCGGCGCGGCTGAGCGCCGAGGGGTTATTTTTGAGGTGTGTTGTTGTGCGCCACGTGTGCTGGTTAATGGTCGCGAGACTGTGCGTGCGTGGAGTTGAGTGGAGGAGGTGGCCAAGTACGTGTGTACAAGATGGCGGCGCCTGTGTGTGTAAGAAGGAAAAAAAAACCGTACACAGAGAGAGAGAGAGAGAGAGAGAGAGAGAGAGAGAGAGAGAGAAAAGTGGTGCGACGAACGACTGGAATTCTGCTTTGGACGTAGGTTTGTGTGGTGGCCCTGAAAAGGGCCGATTGTGTTTTGTTTTTTGAGCCGAGGCGGCAAATGGCGCGCTGCGTGCCAAGGGAGCACGCGGCGGTTGCCGATTGCGCTGTCTCTCTTTTAGGCCTTCTTCTCGGTCTTCTTTGGCAGCAGGACGGCCTGGATGTTGGGCAGGACACCTCCCTGTGCGATGGTGACGCCCGACAAGAGCTTGTTGAGCTCCTCGTCGTTGCGTATGGCGAGCTGCAGGTGGCGCGGGATGATGCGCGTCTTCTTGTTGTCGCGGGCCGCGTTTCCGGCCAGCTCGAGCACCTCAGCCGCGAGGTACTCCATGACGGCGGCGAGGTAGACGGGCGCCCCGGCGCCGACGCGCTCGGCGTAGTTTCCCTTGCGCAGGAGGCGGTGGATTCTGCCGACCGGGAACTGGAGCCCAGCCCTGCTTGAGCGGGACTTTGACTTGCCCTTGACTTTGCCTCCCTTTCCGCGTCCGGACATGGCGATGGGCTAGTTTGGAAAGAAGCGAGAAAGAAAAAGCACAACGCCCCAAACGGTGCGAGCCGCAGCGAGTCGAGCAGCGGAGTGCGTGCCGGCGCCGGCGGGGTGGGGGTCCTTTATGGGCTCGGGTGCGGCGGCCGGTTGCGCGCGCGCCCCATTGGTCGGCGGCCGCAGCAGGGCGAGCTGGTAAAGGTGCGGCGGCGGCGTGCGGCGGGTGCCACTGTGTGGGGAGACGCTGACTGGAGCGGAGCGCCTGACTGACTGACTGACTGCGCGTGCCTGCCTGCCTGCCTGCCTGCCTGCCTGTTTGTTCGTGATGCCGCCCAAGACTAGCGGGAAAGCCGCCAAGAAGGCTGGCAAGGCGCAGAAGAACATTTCGAAGGGCGACAAGAAGAAGAAGCGCAAGAGGAAGGAGAGCTATGCCATCTACATCTACAAGGTGCTGAAGCAGGTGCACCCTGACACGGGCATCTCTTCGAAGGCGATGAGCATCATGAACAGCTTCGTGAACGACATTTTCGAGCGCATTGCGGCCGAGGCTTCTCGCCTGGCGCACTACAACAAGCGCTCGACCATCACGTCCCGCGAGATCCAGACCGCTGTGCGGCTCTTGCTGCCTGGCGAGCTGGCCAAGCACGCGGTGAGCGAGGGCACGAAGGCGGTGACCAAGTACACGAGCTCCAAGTAAGGAGGTGGCTCTTGGAAATAGGAGGCTCGTCCGCGGCGCGGCGAAGAAAAGAAAAAACGGCCCTTTTCAGGGCCACCAAAATGCCTTTGCGGGAAGGGCGGAATTGTTGTTGTTGTTGTTGTTGTTGTTGTGAGCGGGTGGACGGGCGGCACAGCTGTAGCTGTAGCTTGTGGTGTGGTGTGGTGCGGCGCCGGCGCCTTTGGTTTTGGTGTGACGTTGGGATACGCACTTTAGGCCACAGCCGGGTCGTGGGCGTGGGTGTTTCGAGACGTGTTGGTGTTAGGGGGGCGGATCGCTGGAGTTGGCTTGTTTGATATATATATTTTTTTTTTTTTTTTTGTCCCCTTTGTATGGTATGGCCGGAGGTGTGGAACGGAAAGCAAACCGCGATTGTCGGATGTCACACCGTTGGTGGCGAGGGTGAGAAACACGTTGCCGCCTACAGCTGCTTCTACGCCGAGCGGGTGGGTTAAGTTAGTAGTTGGTTGGTTGGGCGACGTAAAAGTGGAGCGTGGAGGTGTGTGTGAACGTGAGGAGACACGCATTGCATTGTATTTGTACGCGCGAGGTGAGTTAGGAGACCACGCGCCACGACGTACGGTGCCCTCTTTCGACCTGACGTCTGACGTCTGGAGGCGGTGTCGTCATTCTGGATGTACGTGTATTTTCCGCTCAGTTGAGTGAGGTGACGCGAGACGACGGCGTCGGTGGTGTTTTTGTTTTGTTGTTGGCGCCCCGGGGATGAAGAGGGGCACCCGACGGTAACGAGAGGTTGCACTTTGTGATCGGTCGAATGTCCGGGGAGCGAGGAATAGGGTGGGGGGTTGAAAAGAAACGCCAGTGTAGGGCAACGGGACGGTGAACGTTCCCGTGGTGTCGGAGGTGTGCAGTGGGGGGGAGGAAAAAAAAAAAGCGCGTAACGGCGCGGCTGCCGTGGTGGAAACGTTCTCTCCAACTGTGGTGGTGTCCCCTGTGTGTTTTGTTGTTCTCTATATCGTGTGTCCCCTCGCACAAGACGCTCTCTGGGCGGGTTTGATTCATTCATTTTTGCATAGTCACGTAGCGTAGAATGGAATGCGCAAGAGTTGAGTGAGACTGGCGACGGTATATGGTCTGAGCAGCGTCAGCTGCACTGCACTCCCCGGAAAAGAATCTTGGATGCCGTGCTAACTGAAATTTGGTGGACGGGGTTCTCAAGGCTGTTTTGCTATTTTCTTGTTTGTTTGTCTCTAGTTAAGATGGTGAAATGACGTCGAAGAAGCAGTATTGCAAATACTGTTATGGAAATGCCCTAGTTTGATGAAAGGAAATGTGTGTTGAATATACAGGATGGTAAAGACCAAGTGCGTTGAAAGAAACGTTGTGAAGGAACGAACGTTCCCTGAATTGGTTTCTTTTTGTTCCCGAGTTGTGTACAATGGACGACGGTTGTGCCATATCGCAGCATTGCATCATCCCCAGGTTTGATTTCAATTGAGCGATAAAAAAAGGAAAAAGAGAAGAACAAGAACACTATCGAAATGGTCTATGGTGTGTGACCCACAATTGTTGTCTTTAAATCACTTACCCAACCATGTCGTAAAAATATTTTTTTTTTTTTTTTTTTTTTTTTTTTTTTTTTTTACAGTGGCTGCCGAATGACCTAGATGTAACAGAGAGAGAGAGAAACACATGGCGTGTCAGATGTTTGTTTTCTTTTCCCCCCCCCCCCCCCCCCCTCTCGTCAAGTGGCAAATGCGAACACCGTCAGCTGTAATTGACGATCGACACTAGTATGGCGCGAAAAGGGGGTGCGACCTGTGCAGTTGTGGGTGAAACTTTGGGTGATGGGCTGTCATGCGGCATCGCGTGCGTTCATTACCCCTCGGCGGCGGCGGCGGCGGCGGCGGCGGCGCCGCAGCTCCGTCCAGCTCGCGCTCTCGGAAACAACCCTCTCGTAATGCCGCGTCTCCTCCGTCACTGCAATTTTCAAAGGGAAACCTGTGTGGCCGGTGGGGGTGTGTCAACCGTTGGCCCTCAAGCTCCGCCGACAAAAAGTGTTGAGTGTATCCAGTGTGAGAGAGGTTGACGCTTTTCGTGGTGTGTGTGTGTGTGTGTGTGTGTGTGTGTGTGGCAATGTTTTGAAAAGTTTGCAACGTACGTTAAGAAGTGTTGACGCTGAAACTTGCGGGCTGTGTGGCCCTGGTGGTTGGCTGGCTGGAGACGCGGGCGTGTCCAGTCGGTCGGTTGTTGTGGCTGAAAGGTACGTATACGGTTCCGCCGTCCCGTCGGAACTGCGTCTGTCTGGAAGGTATGACGTGACGTGCAGTTTTTATTAGGTCAGCCCTTGTTGTGTATTGTTCCATTTGTTGCTCACTCGTCACCCGTATTTGGTGTGGCGATGTATGTGGACGTACTGCTGGATCAGTGTCAGGGTTTCCGTGGGAGGTGTTGGTTGGGTTGGATTTGCCTGACACGGCTGAGTCCGCAATTGGCCTGCCGTTCGTTGATGCGATATGTGGGTTCTGAGGAAGAATGTGTACGAGATAGTTGCCCCTGCCCTGCCCTTTCTTTCGCGTTCGTGTGTGCCCCCCTTGTTGTGTAGTGTGGGTTGAACATGGTTCTTTACCGAGTGGGGGGGAATGGGATGGACGGATCCGTTGCTGTTGCTGTCACCGTCAAGACAACGCACGCACGCACGCACGCACCCCTGTCCTACGAGAAGGTGTGTCAACCGGGGTTTCGGTAGTCGTGTGTGTAGGGGACGGGGAGAAGCAAAGTGGAGAGTGCGGCACGGGCAGAGAGTGGAATTGGGGCGCGTTGATGTTGGGAAACATGCCCCAAGGGTTGCGGGATGATGTGGCGGTGAGAGCGGGGGGCGGGGGAGAAAAGAAAAGCGAAAAAGAACTAAGGAAGAGGAGGAGGCGTGCGTGTGCGCAGTGGCGGGGCCCCAAAGACCTGTCGTGTGGTGTCGGCCGAACGCGAGCGCGAACGCGAACGCGAACGCGTGTGCGGGGCAGCGTCGGCACGGAGAAGCGAGGAGGAGAGAGAGAGAGAGAGCTGGTCTGATGGGTATTTTTTACCCCCTGTACTCGAAGGACCGGATCTGTCCTTGATCCCTGCCTTCTGTCTGATTATGTTGGGTAACAAAATGATGGGATGATAGGGTCTCTTGGGTGTGTGTAGATGTTTGTTTGTTTGAGTGAGTGTTATGGTGTTTGTATTTTATTTTTGTTTATCATGGTATGTTGTAGTTTGTGGTGTTTTGTCGTGATGGGAAATGTCGTTCTTGGGTCGGGTGGATTTTGGTCCCAGATTTCTGATGAGTGGGTGGTTCGAATCCGTGGTTTGGTGGAAAAAAAACAAAAAAAAAAAAAAAAAAAAACTTTATGGATTTTTCTTTGGATGATTTCCGGGATTTTGATTGAGTATGTTATGGTTTGTGTATATGTCTCGGTTTGTCTGGTACCGGCCGGCATCAGCAGTAATTCTGAAGTATTTGTTCTGCACCCTTTTTTACTCTTGTTATGTTTGGTGTCTGCGGCCATTGACGAGATTTTTCAGAGCCGTAAGTGATGGCTGGTTCCTATGACGGTTTTGAAGATTTTCTTTTTGGCGCGCATATTTATTCTGTTTCCTTTGATGATTGGGTACAGTCTGAATATTGCTGCTGCAGCCTTGTTACAAACGTGTGTAACATGGTCTCTAAATGTCAACCTCTTGTCCAGCTTGATGCCTAGATACTTTATTGTGCCTGACCATGGAAGATTGTTATTTCTGAGGCGTATATGCAGGTTAGGAGGTATTCTTTTTGAATGTGAATCGTATTGTATTGCTTGGGTTTTCTCCGCGTTTATTGTTTTTTTGGTTAGCCCATTTCTGGATGGATTGTAGGTGTTGCTCTATTTTTGTGACTCTATATTGCAGGTTAGAACTGCTGCGGTAGACTGCAGTGTCGTCTGCAAATAGTGACAAGTGTCCTCCCAGCTGTTTGTTTGTGTATATTGAGTAGAGAATGGGCCCCAGCACTGAGCCTTGCGGGACTCCAGCCTCTATGGATCTAGTGTTACTTGCCGCTCCTGGTACATGGACATAGAATGCTCTGTTGCGGAGAAAAGAAGCAATAATGTGGATGGGGCAGTTGTACTGGTGGAGCTTGTAGATAAGGCGTTATCCGAATGCTTTTCCAATGTCAAGCAGGACTGCTCCAGTACTGTGTCTAATGTTTCTGGCCTGACATATGTGCTCGACTAGTCTGGTCACCTGGTGGGTGGTGCTGTGTTCTTCGCGGAATCGGAATTGTTGTGGGATGATTATGTTGTTATCCTTTAAGAATTGAATTTCTTCAGTTCAGTTTGAATGAGCTTTCCGAGAACCTTTCCAAGGAAGTTGGCCTATAGTTTTGCGGAAATAATAAGTCCTTGTTTGGCTTTGGTAATGTGATGACTCGGGCCTGTTTCCAAGTAGTTTAGTCTGAAGCAAGCATTATATATTGATGTTAGATAGATAATTGATAGTTGCTGGAGGTAGGTGATGTAGTAGTTGCGGTTTGATGGAATCTGGGCCTGATGCCTTCTTAGGATGTGTGTATGTTTGTGATGTGATAAGATACGGGGTTTCTGCGTTTATTGGATTGTGAAAGATGTTCTGATCGGGGCACTTAGGATGCGGTTTTACCCTTCTGAGTACCATTTCCTGGTGGTCATCAGTTTCGTCATCTACCGCTTCTGGTGCTTGGAATTGCCTTTCTAGTGAATCCGCCAGTGCTTCAGCTCGGTCTGTGGGGTCGTTCCTTCCCCATGTAGATGTAGATGTTTCGTGTCTAGTTTACGAGTTTTAAGAAATTTCCAGAATTTTTCCTGGTCCCTTCCTGCTTCTCGTAACGTTTCCTCCCACGCCTCGCTACGGTGGTTTTCGGAGCTCTCTTTTTGATCCTCCCGGCCAATTGCTCTGATTTTCGTCGGTCGGCTGGGTCCCTGTAGTTTTGCCATCTCTTTCTGGCGCGCGCGGGCTGCGGTTGGCGCCTTTGGTGGCAACGGCCGGGGCAAGCAGCGGTGTGTGGTGTGGTGCGGGGCGGGCAGGGGCAGTGGTGGTTGACGGATGGCCTGGGGGCCGAAAAACGGGCCGGCCGGCGGACGGATGTTGAGAGAGGCGGCGCGCACGCGTCTCGCGCGGACACAGGCGCCACAGCGTTGATGATTGGAAGGAGGTGCGGTGCGGGGATGGGCCCAGGAAAAAAGACGGTCGTGGCCCCTGTCTTGGGTGCGTGTCGACGTCAGCACCGTCGGTGTGGTGTGGTGTGGTGTGGTGTGGTGTGGTGTGGTGTGGTGTGGTGTGGGCAGGGAGGGGGGAAAAGCGGGCTGCGGGCTGCGGGCTGCGGGCTGCGGGCTGCGGAGGGAATGGTGGTGGGGAGTAGGCACACATGTGGGCGGGCGCAAAATCGGCCGGTGCCCGTAAACCGCGGCGGGATATTGGGTGGAAAAGAGGGAAATTGTAGAAAGGAAAACAAGCGGAGGGGGCGAATGTGGTGGGGTGGGGGGACGGGCGGGGGCGAGGCGACAGCTTGCTTTTTCTTTTTCATTTTATTTTATTTTGTTGTAGTGTTTTTGTTTTTTTTTGTTTTTTTGCGTGTGTGTGGCCTTGGAGAGGCTGGTCTTGTCTGGCTTACGCTTTGGGTGCGTGTGTTGGTACTTTTTCGTTTTTTCTTGTTCTGCAGAGCAGGGGCGGGGCGGTGGGAACGGCTGGCTGGCTGTGCCCAGAGGAGGAGGAGACGCTGGCGGCGGGCCCGGCTCCTGGGGCTGCTGTTGCATGCGCTGTGCAAAGAAAGGAAGAGTGGGTTTGTTTGGCTGGTGAAGTGCATTATTTAAGTGTGGGCTTGCCGGCCTGGCTCCGATGCGCAGGTAGATAGATGCCGGCGGCGACCGCAGGCAGGCGCGTTGTGTGTACAGAGGGACGAGCCATGTGTTTTGCAAGCAGGACGTGGCGTGCCGAGTGGAGAGGAGGCGGCGGCTCGGCTCGGTTCGGCCCGGTCCGGCGGTGCCGCGCTGTTGTCGCGGACGTGAGCGCCCCCTGGCGGGCGGGTGGTTGGCGGCGGCGTGGTGGACGCGTGTGGCAGTTGTGTGCACGGGTTGCTTGGGCGAGTGAGCAGTGGCTGGCGGTGTTGGCGCGTCGTCGGGGAGGTATGTGTTGCGGCCGCGTCTGCTGCGCGCTGCGTCGTTGTGTCGACTGTGTGTGGGCGTGGGCACGTGTGCTCTGGCGAGGGCGTCGTAAAAAAGTGGGTCGCGGTGTGCGTGCGTAGCCCGTGATGATGTATTGTGCGTCGCGTCGTTGTGTGCGAAACGGATGCCGAGAGGTGTGTGGTGAGTGCGAAGCGCGAATGTGCGGCGTTTGGCGGTTTCGGTGTGTTTTCTGTTTTTGCGGCGTGAGAGTGGGGCTGGCTGGCTGGCTGGCTGGCTGGCTGTTTGTTGTTGGTGTTGCCTTGTGTGTGTAGGTTGATGGCGCGACGCGGAGGGGACGCCGTTTGCTGCGTGCCTTGCCTCGCGTGTGTTGGCGCGCCGTGCATGTGTTTGGGTCGTGGGGGCGGTGTTTTTGTTTGTATTTGGATTTTCATTTTTTGGCGTGTTGTGTCGTGTATGGCAAGGGCGAGAGGAGTAGTGCGGTAGTGTCGTTGCGGCACGGGCGTCTGGTGGGGCTGTGCGTCGTGGCGGGGAAGGTGTGTAGGTTGCGGCGATGCGGCGAGCCCAGCCCGTCGTTTGACGGTGTGCCGGGTGAGTTGCGCTGCGAATCGAGTGTGGCGGGAAGGGAGCTGCGTGGCGCCTGCGTCCGTTGGCAGCAGGGGCTGTGCCTTTTGAGAGTTTGTTTGATTTCGGGACGACGACGACGACGACGACTGGTTGGTTGGTGGGTGGGGTGGCGTGCACGTTTGTCGTACTGGGCGAGTCGATTGCCTGCCGGCTGGCGAAAGGTGCGCCGCCGCCCGTCTCTCGCGCTCTGTGTTGTTTTTTTTTTTTTTCTGTGTGTGTCGGCTGCGTTTTTGTTTGCGGTGCGCGCGAAGACGGTGGTGCCGAAAGTGTGCCGGCGTGGCGTTGCGACCGCGACGAGCCGCGGGCGCGCCATTTGGCTGGTGTTGCGTGAAGAGCGGCTGTGTACGGGTAGTGGCTGTAGCCGTACGTGTACGTGCACGTGCATCCGGCCCGGCCGCCAGCCCAGCCCAGCCCAGCCCAGCCCAGCCCAGCCGAGTCGGGTGAGCGGAGGCCGACACGTGGTGGTGCTGTGCTCTCTCGGCTCGGGGGGGTTTGTGTGTGTGTGTGTGTGTGTGCGTGCGTGCGTGTGTGTCTCGTTCGCTCTCCGGAATCTGCTCGTTCTGCTGATCCCCGCCTGTCGGCGTCGTTTATTTTTACTTATTTATTTTTTACCTGTTGTTTGTTTTTCGACGTCGTCTTGCAGTTTTGTCCTTTGCGGCGTGCCGACGACCCGCCGCGCGACCTTATGAAACCCCAAAGCGTGGCGTGGCGTGGCGTGGCGTGGCCGAGCCGCAGCAGCTAAGGGGGTGCGGCCGCCTCGACGCCTTAACCTCCTAAACTTCTTTAAGCCGTTAACGCAGCCACCTAAACTAACGTAACCTAACGTAAGCCCTTAGGCCAACCCCCAAGTCGCCTTAACCTAACGTACGTGACCGCAACCTTAGCTTAACGCCTACGTTAAGACGTGACGTCACGTCAACGCTTAACCTAACCCTGACGCCTTCTTAGCCTAACCTGACGTAACCTAAGGTAAGGTAACCGTTGAAAGAAAGAAACCACCTTTGTTTTGACGTTGAGGCGTGTAAGGTCGGCTGTGAGGGCAGATTCGGTGTGTCTGTAGTTGGGGCTGGCTGGTAATTTATTTTGTTTGTTTGTTTATCGTTGTCTTGTTTTCGCCTGTGGCGGGGGGGTTGGCGCTCCGTCGGCCGGTGCCATGTTGCGCAGGCGGCGATCGTAAAAAAGTAGAAAAAAAAAAGAAAAAAGAAAAAAAAAATGTGTTGGAAGGGCTGTGGGTGTTGGCGGGCGAGGCGAGAGGAGGAGGACGGCCCGCGGCCGTGGCCCGACGGCTGCGGGCCGATCGGGAAAACGGCGGAAGGCGATGGGGCGGCGGAGGTGCGTTTGTGCACGGCCGTCATCGCCGCACGACTCGGCTCGTGTGGCTGTGGCGCCGGCCGCGGTGGCCGGGCTGCCGCGGCGACGGTGTGGGAGTTTTGACGAAGGTTTGGCCATTGTGGCGGGTCGTCGGCTGGGGCTGTGGGGGCGGCATTTGGGCGGGGGCGGCGATTCTCGGCGGGCCGACCCAGGCTGTGGCGCGCGGTGGCTGCAGTTTGGCCGTGGTTTGCGGCGCCGCCGCGGCGACTGGTTGGCGACCGTGGTGTCGGTGTGTGTAGCCCCATCCTCGGTGGTTTGAATGGCGCGGGTGGTTGCGGCGCAGGTTGGGGGCTGCTCCGCGCAGGCTGTCGGACGTTGGGCGGTAGCAAGCGCGGGAGGCGCGGCGCGGCGGCGCGGCGGCGCGCCGAGTGGCGGCCGCTCTCTCGGCCGTCCGCGCCCGCCCGCGACACTGGCTGGGCCAGGCGCGTGCGCGGCTATTCTCTGCTGCGCGCCCCTCGCTGTTGTGCGTCGTCGAAGGAGAGAAGGAAGCGAAAGCAAGGGGAAAAAAGAAAAGAGAACAGGCAAAAGATGGCAGACCAGGCGGCTACGAACGAGACTGCCGCGGCACCCGCCGCCACCGGCACTACGAAGAAGGCCAAGTCTGCGTCGTCTGCGAAGAAGCCGCGCGCCAAGCCTGCGCACCCGCGCACCTCTGAGATGGTGACGGCCGCCATCAAGAGTCTGAAGGAGCGCGGCGGGTCGTCGCTGCAGGCGATCAAGAAGTACATTGCCGCGCACTACAAGCTGGACGCGGAGAAGCTGGCGCCCTTTATCAAGAAGTACCTCAAGTCGGCCGTCGTGGCTGGCGAGCTGGTGCAGACGAAGGGGAAGGGCGCGTCGGGCTCTTTCAAGCTTGCCGGCGCCGGCGGCGGGGCGGCCGAGGGCGGCAAGGCTCGTGGTGGCGGCGGTGGTGCGAAGAAGAAGCGCGCCGCTCCGGCCAGCAAGGAGAAGAAGGGGGCCCGTGCGGCCGGCGCAAAGAAGGCTGGCGGCGTGAAGGCGGCGACCGGTCGGAAGGCGGGCGCCGCCAAGAAGGCGTCTGCGGCGTCGGCCGCTCCCGCGGGTGCGAAGAAGGCGGCTGCGGCCAAGCCGGCCAAGGCCAAGTCGCCGTCGAAGGCGAAGAAGGCCGCCAAGGTTCCGACGAAGAAGCCGAAGGCGCCGCGCCCGAAGAAGGCGACGGCGACGCCGTCTAAGGCGAAGGCTTCGCCCAAGAAGAAGAAGTAAAAAGGGCAGGGAAGGGTTGGCGGTTGACACCGTCGCCTGGAGGCCGGCGCGCAACCAGAGGCTGTCGCGCGGTCCCGGACAAAAACAAAAACGGCCCTTCTCAGGGCCATCAAAGCACGTCGGGAAGGTGTTGATTGTCGTGTCGTGTCGTGGTCGGTCGGTTGCCTTGTTGTCTGTCTGTCTGTCTTGCTTGCTGGCGTTTGTTTGTTTCATGTGTGGATGGTGGTTGGATTGTGGGGTCGTTGGCGGGCGTGGGCGGCGGCGCCGCGGTTGGTGTTACACAAAGTGTATTTTACTTTTATTATTTTTTACCTATTTATTTTGCGCCGCGTTTGTTTGTTTGTTTGTCTTGGTGGTGGTTTTGGAATAGTCTTTTTTGCTTTGCTTTGCTTTCCGGGCGTCACGTTTTGTGCCGTGGCCTGTGTGGGTGGCGCTATTGACGCTTGCGACTTGGTTCGGCCGGTGCGGTGCTTTTTTCTTTTTTTTGGAAACGGCGGCGCCGGGCCGGGCCGGGGGTGGGACGACTGGACTGGAGAGTGAGTGGGGAACTAGTCGTTGCGACCGACAAAGTTTTGCTCGCGACGGAGAGACGTTAGTGGCCCTGAAAAGGGCCGTTTTGTTTGTTTGGCGGTGTGCGGGTTTAGGCGCGCTCGCCGCGGATGCGGCGCGCGAGCTGGATGTCCTTGGGCATGATGGTGACTCGCTTGGCGTGGATTGCGCACAGGTTGGTGTCTTCGAAGAGGCCGACGAGGTAGGCCTCGCTGGCCTCCTGCAGGGCCATGACTGCGGAGCTCTGGAAGCGCAGGTCGGTCTTGAAGTCCTGGGCGATCTCGCGCACTAGGCGCTGGAATGGCAGCTTGCGGATGAGCAGCTCTGTGCTCTTCTGGTAGCGCCTGATTTCTCGCAGGGCGACGGTGCCCGGCCTGTAGCGGTGGGGCTTCTTGACGCCGCCGGTGGCGGGCGCGCTCTTCCTCGCCGCCTTGGTGGCGAGCTGTTTGCGCGGCGCCTTTCCGCCGGTGGACTTGCGGGCCGTTTGCTTTGTCCGGGCCATGGCTACTGCGGATGCGGATGCGGCGTGGAGGATATGCGTGCGCGACTGCGTCCGGTGCTGCCTTGACAACGGGCCCGCGCGCCCCGGGTGCTGCGCTTATATGCCCTCGGTGCGCGGTGGTGGGGGGAGGGGAGGGCGGGCCGCTTTTTAAAGGATGGGGCCCCTCCACGCCCGCATCAGCGTGGTGACCAAACCAAAAGTTCTACTGTCACCTCCGTAAGCATGTTAGTTTTGAATCAGGCGTCACAGGATGCAGGCTGTGATGTTGTCCATGCGTCTGGGTAAGATTACTCATTTACATGGTCCATCAGGAGATAGAAGTGGTCGAAAGCGATTGAAGGGTAGCGGTTGTAAGGGCAGAGGGAAAAAAAGTGCCAAGGCCAGAGCCAAGGGAAAAAAAACCTCTGCGACAGTAGGACGGGTAGTAAGGGCAGTAGCGGCTTGCTAGCTGCGATAGAGCATGCAAGGTGAGGTCGGTTAGCGTGAGGTATCATGCATCGTTACCTATGTGCTGCGTGTCCGTTAGCTGGGTCAGTCCGAGTGCTGCGGCTGGGCTCGCTTGTAGTCCCCTGGGCCGGCTGCAGTGGCTTCCTCCCTGTAACATAAGAGTTCGGCGCGGCAACGCATGCGTTGCTGTTGGGCCCTCTGCTGCGCCTTGTCGTCGGTGACTTGGTGCAGCTTCATCAGGCTGGTGCAGAACGACAGCGATCGGCTGCCGTTCAGCGTCCTCCTCTACTGCACGCCGCAGCTCTTTCGCAATGTAGCTTCAAAGAGCTCCGTTTGTTCGAAGAGCTGCGTCAGTTCAGCGTCCGAGGAAGTTTTGCCGTTCGCTCGCGCCTGGGCGATAAAGGCTGCCCTTTTGGCTTCTCGATCCCTTGGGGGACCGGCTCCCGTCGCGGTCGGCGTTGCCACCGGTTCAGCTGGAGCGGTGGTTTTCTTCACTGCACCTCTCACCTGCGGTGCTGCTGGGGCAACCGCTGGCTCAGGCGCGCGGACGTCCTTCTGCGAGGTCGCAGGAGTGTTCGCAGGTACTACTGCGCTGGGGCCTCGGGCGAAGACTGCTCGCAGCTGCCTCAAGGCCTCTTCTTTCTCTGCAGCCACGGCGGCTGCGAAGGCAGCCCTCTCTGTCGCAATGACGGCTCTGAGGGCTGCAGTGGCCTCCTTCACGGCGTTGCCGAGTTCGAGGTCACGTATCTTCTCGGGAGCGCGGGCTGCGTCCTGGCCGCCCGTTTCCAAGCGGTCTTCCCTGCTCCTGGCAGGTGGAGCTGCTGCTGCGCCGTCCCTCTGCTGCGCCGGGCTGTTCTGCGCCCTACGCCGTTTCTGACGTCGTCTTCGCATCCTCCGCTGTGTCGGTGCGGCCGCGGCCGCCTCGCCGCCCCCGACACGGCTGCGGCTTGAAAAAGCAGCACAGCCGCGCCAGCTGGCGACGTGCGGGCCGCCACACCGGACACAGGTCGGCAGAACGTTGCTGCCGCGGTCGCAGGCGCGGCTGTCGTGCTCCCCTGAGCACTTGACGCACCGCACCGCGTTGCGGCAATACTTCGCAACATGGCCCTCGCCCTGGCACCTGAAGCACTGGGGCAGGGGGTCCATGGCGGTCGGGAGAGCCTCTGACGTCACCGGGAAGCCCAGCAGCTTCCGCAAGTCGAAGATGTCGCTCCCGCCGTCGACCGTATGCACGGTAACGGCGTAGAGCGGCGCCCTCTTCTTGTTGGTCCGGTTGTGCAGCCTTGCGGTTACACCACCAAACCCGGCTCGCAGCAGCCCTTCCCGGACCGCTGCCTCGTCACAGCACCAAGGTAGCCCCCTGAGGAGTGCCTTGGTCGTCTTCATCCTTCCTGGGGAAGGTGCCTTCTCACGCGCCGGCGGCGCGTCGACGATGTGGTCGGCCACTGCGACCTTGATCGCCCTGTGGTCGGCCACGTTTGCGGCTCGAACGCAGATCAGCGAGTCTGTATCGACAGACTCGTAGACCACTTCGTTCCGTGCGCAGTTCGTCATGGTGTCGAACAGCGCTGTCCACCCACCTTTACACTTGATGTACAAAGGGGGGACAGGCCGCGACTCGTCTTCTCGGGAGTTCCTTGCATGGTCGGCAGACTTAGTGAGTTGCGCAACCGAAGGACCCTTCGTAGCGGCAGGTTTCCTCTGCGCACCCTTCTTTCCCATGCTGTGAGGCGCGGAACACGACAATCTGCACGCGTTGTCAAAACAACGCACGACAATTTGCTCTGCGCGGCTCCCACAGCACAGAAACCTCTTCACGAGGGCGGGCCGCGGGGCCCCAGAGTCTATATAGGGGGGCGGCGCGCGCGCTGGGCGCCACAACCGTAGCCGACTCGCTAGCGCCGGGTGAGGAGCTTGCCTTGCTTTCTGTTTTTTATATTATTGTGGTTGAGACGCTTGAAGAAGAAGAATGACAGGCCGCGGCAAGGGAGGAAAGGGGCTCGGCAAGGGTGGCGCCAAGCGGCACCGCAAGGTGTTGCGCGACAACATCCAGGGCATCACGAAGCCCGCGATCCGCCGCCTGGCGCGCAGGGGCGGCGTGAAGCGCATCTCTGGTCTGATCTACGAGGAGACGCGCGGAGTGCTGAAGGTGTTCCTGGAGAACGTGATCCGCGACGCGGTGACGTACACTGAGCACGCCAAGCGCAAGACTGTGACGGCCATGGACGTGGTGTACGCCCTGAAGAGGCAGGGGCGCACCCTGTACGGTTTCGGCGGTTAGGCGGTGTGAGACCGAAGGAAGGAAAGAGAGATAGATTGAAAAACGGCCCTTTTCAGGGCCACCACAGTGTTCGGAAGTTGAAAAGTGCGAAAGAGTCTGTGTTGCTGGTTTTTCTTTTCCTTTTTAGTCTACTTGGCCTTTTAGTTTTGTTTGGAGTTTTTTTTGACGTGGTGTGCGGTGCGGTTGGGAGGGAAGGAAGCGTGCCCTTGCGTTGTGTGAGCTCCTTCCTTCCTTCCTTCCTTCCCCTCCCTCTTTGCTTGTATGCTTCTTGTCGGTGGATGGGCTGTGTGTTGCGGCGCGGCTGAGCGCCGAGGGGTTATTTTTGAGGTGTGTTGTTGTGCGCCACGTGTGCTGGTTAATGGTCGCGAGACTGTGCGTGCGTGGAGTTGAGTGGAGGAGGTGGCCAAGTACGTGTGTACAAGATGGCGGCGCCTGTGTGTGTAAGAAGGAAAAAAAAACCGTACACAGAGAGAGAGAGAGAGAGAGAGAGAGAGAGAGAGAGAGAGAGAGAAAAGTGGTGCGACGAACGACTGGAATTCTGCTTTGGACGTAGGTTTGTGTGGTGGCCCTGAAAAGGGCCGATTGTGTTTTGTTTTTTGAGCCGAGGCGGCAAATGGCGCGCTGCGTGCCAAGGGAGCACGCGGCGGTTGCCGATTGCGCTGTCTCTCTTTTAGGCCTTCTTCTCGGTCTTCTTTGGCAGCAGGACGGCCTGGATGTTGGGCAGGACACCTCCCTGTGCGATGGTGACGCCCGACAAGAGCTTGTTGAGCTCCTCGTCGTTGCGTATGGCGAGCTGCAGGTGGCGCGGGATGATGCGCGTCTTCTTGTTGTCGCGGGCCGCGTTTCCGGCCAGCTCGAGCACCTCAGCCGCGAGGTACTCCATGACGGCGGCGAGGTAGACGGGCGCCCCGGCGCCGACGCGCTCGGCGTAGTTTCCCTTGCGCAGGAGGCGGTGGATTCTGCCGACCGGGAACTGGAGCCCAGCCCTGCTTGAGCGGGACTTTGACTTGCCCTTGACTTTGCCTCCCTTTCCGCGTCCGGACATGGCGATGGGCTAGTTTGGAAAGAAGCGAGAAAGAAAAAGCACAACGCCCCAAACGGTGCGAGCCGCAGCGAGTCGAGCAGCGGAGTGCGTGCCGGCGCCGGCGGGGTGGGGGTCCTTTATGGGCTCGGGTGCGGCGGCCGGTTGCGCGCGCGCCCCATTGGTCGGCGGCCGCAGCAGGGCGAGCTGGTAAAGGTGCGGCGGCGGCGTGCGGCGGGTGCCACTGTGTGGGGAGACGCTGACTGGAGCGGAGCGCCTGACTGACTGACTGACTGCGCGTGCCTGCCTGCCTGCCTGCCTGCCTGCCTGTTTGTTCGTGATGCCGCCCAAGACTAGCGGGAAAGCCGCCAAGAAGGCTGGCAAGGCGCAGAAGAACATTTCGAAGGGCGACAAGAAGAAGAAGCGCAAGAGGAAGGAGAGCTATGCCATCTACATCTACAAGGTGCTGAAGCAGGTGCACCCTGACACGGGCATCTCTTCGAAGGCGATGAGCATCATGAACAGCTTCGTGAACGACATTTTCGAGCGCATTGCGGCCGAGGCTTCTCGCCTGGCGCACTACAACAAGCGCTCGACCATCACGTCCCGCGAGATCCAGACCGCTGTGCGGCTCTTGCTGCCTGGCGAGCTGGCCAAGCACGCGGTGAGCGAGGGCACGAAGGCGGTGACCAAGTACACGAGCTCCAAGTAAGGAGGTGGCTCTTGGAAATAGGAGGCTCGTCCGCGGCGCGGCGAAGAAAAGAAAAAACGGCCCTTTTCAGGGCCACCAAAATGCCTTTGCGGGAAGGGCGGAATTGTTGTTGTTGTTGTTGTTGTTGTTGTGAGCGGGTGGACGGGCGGCACAGCTGTAGCTGTAGCTTGTGGTGTGGTGTGGTGCGGCGCCGGCGCCTTTGGTTTTGGTGTGACGTTGGGATACGCACTTTAGGCCACAGCCGGGTCGTGGGCGTGGGTGTTTCGAGACGTGTTGGTGTTAGGGGGGCGGATCGCTGGAGTTGGCTTGTTTGATATATATATTTTTTTTTTTTTTTTTGTCCCCTTTGTATGGTATGGCCGGAGGTGTGGAACGGAAAGCAAACCGCGATTGTCGGATGTCACACCGTTGGTGGCGAGGGTGAGAAACACGTTGCCGCCTACAGCTGCTTCTACGCCGAGCGGGTGGGTTAAGTTAGTAGTTGGTTGGTTGGGCGACGTAAAAGTGGAGCGTGGAGGTGTGTGTGAACGTGAGGAGACACGCATTGCATTGTATTTGTACGCGCGAGGTGAGTTAGGAGACCACGCGCCACGACGTACGGTGCCCTCTTTCGACCTGACGTCTGACGTCTGGAGGCGGTGTCGTCATTCTGGATGTACGTGTATTTTCCGCTCAGTTGAGTGAGGTGACGCGAGACGACGGCGTCGGTGGTGTTTTTGTTTTGTTGTTGGCGCCCCGGGGATGAAGAGGGGCACCCGACGGTAACGAGAGGTTGCACTTTGTGATCGGTCGAATGTCCGGGGAGCGAGGAATAGGGTGGGGGGTTGAAAAGAAACGCCAGTGTAGGGCAACGGGACGGTGAACGTTCCCGTGGTGTCGGAGGTGTGCAGTGGGGGGGAGGAAAAAAAAAAAGCGCGTAACGGCGCGGCTGCCGTGGTGGAAACGTTCTCTCCAACTGTGGTGGTGTCCCCTGTGTGTTTTGTTGTTCTCTATATCGTGTGTCCCCTCGCACAAGACGCTCTCTGGGCGGGTTTGATTCATTCATTTTTGCATAGTCACGTAGCGTAGAATGGAATGCGCAAGAGTTGAGTGAGACTGGCGACGGTATATGGTCTGAGCAGCGTCAGCTGCACTGCACTCCCCGGAAAAGAATCTTGGATGCCGTGCTAACTGAAATTTGGTGGACGGGGTTCTCAAGGCTGTTTTGCTATTTTCTTGTTTGTTTGTCTCTAGTTAAGATGGTGAAATGACGTCGAAGAAGCAGTATTGCAAATACTGTTATGGAAATGCCCTAGTTTGATGAAAGGAAATGTGTGTTGAATATACAGGATGGTAAAGACCAAGTGCGTTGAAAGAAACGTTGTGAAGGAACGAACGTTCCCTGAATTGGTTTCTTTTTGTTCCCGAGTTGTGTACAATGGACGACGGTTGTGCCATATCGCAGCATTGCATCATCCCCAGGTTTGATTTCAATTGAGCGATAAAAAAAGGAAAAAGAGAAGAACAAGAACACTATCGAAATGGTCTATGGTGTGTGACCCACAATTGTTGTCTTTAAATCACTTACCCAACCATGTCGTAAAAATATTTTTTTTTTTTTTTTTTTTTTTTTTTTTTTTTTTTTTTACAGTGGCTGCCGAATGACCTAGATGTAACAGAGAGAGAGAGAAACACATGGCGTGTCAGATGTTTGTTTTCTTTTCCCCCCCCCCCCCCCCTCTCGTCAAGTGGCAAATGCGAACACCGTCAGCTGTAATTGACGATCGACACTAGTATGGCGCGAAAAGGGGGTGCGACCTGTGCAGTTGTGGGTGAAACTTTGGGTGATGGGCTGTCATGCGGCATCGCGTGCGTTCATTACCCCTCGGCGGCGGCGGCGGCGGCGGCGGCGGCGCCGCAGCTCCGTCCAGCTCGCGCTCTCGGAAACAACCCTCTCGTAATGCCGCGTCTCCTCCGTCACTGCAATTTTCAAAGGGAAACCTGTGTGGCCGGTGGGGGTGTGTCAACCGTTGGCCCTCAAGCTCCGCCGACAAAAAGTGTTGAGTGTATCCAGTGTGAGAGAGGTTGACGCTTTTCGTGGTGTGTGTGTGTGTGTGTGTGTGTGTGTGTGTGGCAATGTTTTGAAAAGTTTGCAACGTACGTTAAGAAGTGTTGACGCTGAAACTTGCGGGCTGTGTGGCCCTGGTGGTTGGCTGGCTGGAGACGCGGGCGTGTCCAGTCGGTCGGTTGTTGTGGCTGAAAGGTACGTATACGGTTCCGCCGTCCCGTCGGAACTGCGTCTGTCTGGAAGGTATGACGTGACGTGCAGTTTTTATTAGGTCAGCCCTTGTTGTGTATTGTTCCATTTGTTGCTCACTCGTCACCCGTATTTGGTGTGGCGATGTATGTGGACGTACTGCTGGATCAGTGTCAGGGTTTCCGTGGGAGGTGTTGGTTGGGTTGGATTTGCCTGACACGGCTGAGTCCGCAATTGGCCTGCCGTTCGTTGATGCGATATGTGGGTTCTGAGGAAGAATGTGTACGAGATAGTTGCCCCTGCCCTGCCCTTTCTTTCGCGTTCGTGTGTGCCCCCCTTGTTGTGTAGTGTGGGTTGAACATGGTTCTTTACCGAGTGGGGGGGAATGGGATGGACGGATCCGTTGCTGTTGCTGTCACCGTCAAGACAACGCACGCACGCACGCACGCACCCCTGTCCTACGAGAAGGTGTGTCAACCGGGGTTTCGGTAGTCGTGTGTGTAGGGGACGGGGAGAAGCAAAGTGGAGAGTGCGGCACGGGCAGAGAGTGGAATTGGGGCGCGTTGATGTTGGGAAACATGCCCCAAGGGTTGCGGGATGATGTGGCGGTGAGAGCGGGGGGCGGGGGAGAAAAGAAAAGCGAAAAAGAACTAAGGAAGAGGAGGAGGCGTGCGTGTGCGCAGTGGCGGGGCCCCAAAGACCTGTCGTGTGGTGTCGGCCGAACGCGAGCGCGAACGCGAACGCGAACGCGTGTGCGGGGCAGCGTCGGCACGGAGAAGCGAGGAGGAGAGAGAGAGAGAGAGCTGGTCTGATGGGTATTTTTTACCCCCTGTACTCGAAGGACCGGATCTGTCCTTGATCCCTGCCTTCTGTCTGATTATGTTGGGTAACAAAATGATGGGATGATAGGGTCTCTTGGGTGTGTGTAGATGTTTGTTTGTTTGAGTGAGTGTTATGGTGTTTGTATTTTATTTTTGTTTATCATGGTATGTTGTAGTTTGTGGTGTTTTGTCGTGATGGGAAATGTCGTTCTTGGGTCGGGTGGATTTTGGTCCCAGATTTCTGATGAGTGGGTGGTTCGAATCCGTGGTTTGGTGGAAAAAAAACAAAAAAAAAAAAAAAAAAAAACTTTATGGATTTTTCTTTGGATGATTTCCGGGATTTTGATTGAGTATGTTATGGTTTGTGTATATGTCTCGGTTTGTCTGGTACCGGCCGGCATCAGCAGTAATTCTGAAGTATTTGTTCTGCACCCTTTTTTACTCTTGTTATGTTTGGTGTCTGCGGCCATTGACGAGATTTTTCAGAGCCGTAAGTGATGGCTGGTTCCTATGACGGTTTTGAAGATTTTCTTTTTGGCGCGCATATTTATTCTGTTTCCTTTGATGATTGGGTACAGTCTGAATATTGCTGCTGCAGCCTTGTTACAAACGTGTGTAACATGGTCTCTAAATGTCAACCTCTTGTCCAGCTTGATGCCTAGATACTTTATTGTGCCTGACCATGGAAGATTGTTATTTCTGAGGCGTATATGCAGGTTAGGAGGTATTCTTTTTGAATGTGAATCGTATTGTATTGCTTGGGTTTTCTCCGCGTTTATTGTTTTTTTGGTTAGCCCATTTCTGGATGGATTGTAGGTGTTGCTCTATTTTTGTGACTCTATATTGCAGGTTAGAACTGCTGCGGTAGACTGCAGTGTCGTCTGCAAATAGTGACAAGTGTCCTCCCAGCTGTTTGTTTGTGTATATTGAGTAGAGAATGGGCCCCAGCACTGAGCCTTGCGGGACTCCAGCCTCTATGGATCTAGTGTTACTTGCCGCTCCTGGTACATGGACATAGAATGCTCTGTTGCGGAGAAAAGAAGCAATAATGTGGATGGGGCAGTTGTACTGGTGGAGCTTGTAGATAAGGCGTTATCCGAATGCTTTTCCAATGTCAAGCAGGACTGCTCCAGTACTGTGTCTAATGTTTCTGGCCTGACATATGTGCTCGACTAGTCTGGTCACCTGGTGGGTGGTGCTGTGTTCTTCGCGGAATCGGAATTGTTGTGGGATGATTATGTTGTTATCCTTTAAGAATTGAATTTCTTCAGTTCAGTTTGAATGAGCTTTCCGAGAACCTTTCCAAGGAAGTTGGCCTATAGTTTTGCGGAAATAATAAGTCCTTGTTTGGCTTTGGTAATGTGATGACTCGGGCCTGTTTCCAAGTAGTTTAGTCTGAAGCAAGCATTATATATTGATGTTAGATAGATAATTGATAGTTGCTGGAGGTAGGTGATGTAGTAGTTGCGGTTTGATGGAATCTGGGCCTGATGCCTTCTTAGGATGTGTGTATGTTTGTGATGTGATAAGATACGGGGTTTCTGCGTTTATTGGATTGTGAAAGATGTTCTGATCGGGGCACTTAGGATGCGGTTTTACCCTTCTGAGTACCATTTCCTGGTGGTCATCAGTTTCGTCATCTACCGCTTCTGGTGCTTGGAATTGCCTTTCTAGTGAATCCGCCAGTGCTTCAGCTCGGTCTGTGGGGTCGTTCCTTCCCCATGTAGATGTAGATGTTTCGTGTCTAGTTTACGAGTTTTAAGAAATTTCCAGAATTTTTCCTGGTCCCTTCCTGCTTCTCGTAACGTTTCCTCCCACGCCTCGCTACGGTGGTTTTCGGAGCTCTCTTTTTGATCCTCCCGGCCAATTGCTCTGATTTTCGTCGGTCGGCTGGGTCCCTGTAGTTTTGCCATCTCTTTCTGGCGCGCGCGGGCTGCGGTTGGCGCCTTTGGTGGCAACGGCCGGGGCAAGCAGCGGTGTGTGGTGTGGTGCGGGGCGGGCAGGGGCAGTGGTGGTTGACGGATGGCCTGGGGGCCGAAAAACGGGCCGGCCGGCGGACGGATGTTGAGAGAGGCGGCGCGCACGCGTCTCGCGCGGACACAGGCGCCACAGCGTTGATGATTGGAAGGAGGTGCGGTGCGGGGATGGGCCCAGGAAAAAAGACGGTCGTGGCCCCTGTCTTGGGTGCGTGTCGACGTCAGCACCGTCGGTGTGGTGTGGTGTGGTGTGGTGTGGTGTGGTGTGGTGTGGTGTGGTGTGGGCAGGGAGGGGGGAAAAGCGGGCTGCGGGCTGCGGGCTGCGGGCTGCGGGCTGCGGAGGGAATGGTGGTGGGGAGTAGGCACACATGTGGGCGGGCGCAAAATCGGCCGGTGCCCGTAAACCGCGGCGGGATATTGGGTGGAAAAGAGGGAAATTGTAGAAAGGAAAACAAGCGGAGGGGGCGAATGTGGTGGGGTGGGGGGACGGGCGGGGGCGAGGCGACAGCTTGCTTTTTCTTTTTCATTTTATTTTATTTTGTTGTAGTGTTTTTGTTTTTTTTTGTTTTTTTGCGTGTGTGTGGCCTTGGAGAGGCTGGTCTTGTCTGGCTTACGCTTTGGGTGCGTGTGTTGGTACTTTTTCGTTTTTTCTTGTTCTGCAGAGCAGGGGCGGGGCGGTGGGAACGGCTGGCTGGCTGTGCCCAGAGGAGGAGGAGACGCTGGCGGCGGGCCCGGCTCCTGGGGCTGCTGTTGCATGCGCTGTGCAAAGAAAGGAAGAGTGGGTTTGTTTGGCTGGTGAAGTGCATTATTTAAGTGTGGGCTTGCCGGCCTGGCTCCGATGCGCAGGTAGATAGATGCCGGCGGCGACCGCAGGCAGGCGCGTTGTGTGTACAGAGGGACGAGCCATGTGTTTTGCAAGCAGGACGTGGCGTGCCGAGTGGAGAGGAGGCGGCGGCTCGGCTCGGTTCGGCCCGGTCCGGCGGTGCCGCGCTGTTGTCGCGGACGTGAGCGCCCCCTGGCGGGCGGGTGGTTGGCGGCGGCGTGGTGGACGCGTGTGGCAGTTGTGTGCACGGGTTGCTTGGGCGAGTGAGCAGTGGCTGGCGGTGTTGGCGCGTCGTCGGGGAGGTATGTGTTGCGGCCGCGTCTGCTGCGCGCTGCGTCGTTGTGTCGACTGTGTGTGGGCGTGGGCACGTGTGCTCTGGCGAGGGCGTCGTAAAAAAGTGGGTCGCGGTGTGCGTGCGTAGCCCGTGATGATGTATTGTGCGTCGCGTCGTTGTGTGCGAAACGGATGCCGAGAGGTGTGTGGTGAGTGCGAAGCGCGAATGTGCGGCGTTTGGCGGTTTCGGTGTGTTTTCTGTTTTTGCGGCGTGAGAGTGGGGCTGGCTGGCTGGCTGGCTGGCTGGCTGTTTGTTGTTGGTGTTGCCTTGTGTGTGTAGGTTGATGGCGCGACGCGGAGGGGACGCCGTTTGCTGCGTGCCTTGCCTCGCGTGTGTTGGCGCGCCGTGCATGTGTTTGGGTCGTGGGGGCGGTGTTTTTGTTTGTATTTGGATTTTCATTTTTTGGCGTGTTGTGTCGTGTATGGCAAGGGCGAGAGGAGTAGTGCGGTAGTGTCGTTGCGGCACGGGCGTCTGGTGGGGCTGTGCGTCGTGGCGGGGAAGGTGTGTAGGTTGCGGCGATGCGGCGAGCCCAGCCCGTCGTTTGACGGTGTGCCGGGTGAGTTGCGCTGCGAATCGAGTGTGGCGGGAAGGGAGCTGCGTGGCGCCTGCGTCCGTTGGCAGCAGGGGCTGTGCCTTTTGAGAGTTTGTTTGATTTCGGGACGACGACGACGACGACGACTGGTTGGTTGGTGGGTGGGGTGGCGTGCACGTTTGTCGTACTGGGCGAGTCGATTGCCTGCCGGCTGGCGAAAGGTGCGCCGCCGCCCGTCTCTCGCGCTCTGTGTTGTTTTTTTTTTTTTTCTGTGTGTGTCGGCTGCGTTTTTGTTTGCGGTGCGCGCGAAGACGGTGGTGCCGAAAGTGTGCCGGCGTGGCGTTGCGACCGCGACGAGCCGCGGGCGCGCCATTTGGCTGGTGTTGCGTGAAGAGCGGCTGTGTACGGGTAGTGGCTGTAGCCGTACGTGTACGTGCACGTGCATCCGGCCCGGCCGCCAGCCCAGCCCAGCCCAGCCCAGCCCAGCCCAGCCGAGTCGGGTGAGCGGAGGCCGACACGTGGTGGTGCTGTGCTCTCTCGGCTCGGGGGGGTTTGTGTGTGTGTGTGTGTGTGTGCGTGCGTGCGTGTGTGTCTCGTTCGCTCTCCGGAATCTGCTCGTTCTGCTGATCCCCGCCTGTCGGCGTCGTTTATTTTTACTTATTTATTTTTTACCTGTTGTTTGTTTTTCGACGTCGTCTTGCAGTTTTGTCCTTTGCGGCGTGCCGACGACCCGCCGCGCGACCTTATGAAACCCCAAAGCGTGGCGTGGCGTGGCGTGGCGTGGCCGAGCCGCAGCAGCTAAGGGGGTGCGGCCGCCTCGACGCCTTAACCTCCTAAACTTCTTTAAGCCGTTAACGCAGCCACCTAAACTAACGTAACCTAACGTAAGCCCTTAGGCCAACCCCCAAGTCGCCTTAACCTAACGTACGTGACCGCAACCTTAGCTTAACGCCTACGTTAAGACGTGACGTCACGTCAACGCTTAACCTAACCCTGACGCCTTCTTAGCCTAACCTGACGTAACCTAAGGTAAGGTAACCGTTGAAAGAAAGAAACCACCTTTGTTTTGACGTTGAGGCGTGTAAGGTCGGCTGTGAGGGCAGATTCGGTGTGTCTGTAGTTGGGGCTGGCTGGTAATTTATTTTGTTTGTTTGTTTATCGTTGTCTTGTTTTCGCCTGTGGCGGGGGGGTTGGCGCTCCGTCGGCCGGTGCCATGTTGCGCAGGCGGCGATCGTAAAAAAGTAGAAAAAAAAAAAGAAAAAAGAAAAAAAAAATGTGTTGGAAGGGCTGTGGGTGTTGGCGGGCGAGGCGAGAGGAGGAGGACGGCCCGCGGCCGTGGCCCGACGGCTGCGGGCCGATCGGGAAAACGGCGGAAGGCGATGGGGCGGCGGAGGTGCGTTTGTGCACGGCCGTCATCGCCGCACGACTCGGCTCGTGTGGCTGTGGCGCCGGCCGCGGTGGCCGGGCTGCCGCGGCGACGGTGTGGGAGTTTTGACGAAGGTTTGGCCATTGTGGCGGGTCGTCGGCTGGGGCTGTGGGGGCGGCATTTGGGCGGGGGCGGCGATTCTCGGCGGGCCGACCCAGGCTGTGGCGCGCGGTGGCTGCAGTTTGGCCGTGGTTTGCGGCGCCGCCGCGGCGACTGGTTGGCGACCGTGGTGTCGGTGTGTGTAGCCCCATCCTCGGTGGTTTGAATGGCGCGGGTGGTTGCGGCGCAGGTTGGGGGCTGCTCCGCGCAGGCTGTCGGACGTTGGGCGGTAGCAAGCGCGGCGGCGGCGCGCCGAGTGGCGGCCGCTCTCTCGGCCGTCCGCGCCCGCCCGCGACACTGGCTGGGCCAGGCGCGTGCGCGCATTCGAGTGCGGGAAGCGGAGCCGAGTGGTTGTCATCGCACGGCGCTGCGTCTCTCAATCTCGAATACGAGCTTGCGTGCATAACGCAGTTAATGGTACGCTAATACCAGAAAGCAAATTGAAGTGACCCACATAGGGCGAATGTAGGCGAGATTCCTCTGGAATAGCCAGAGGAGATAGGGATGGATAGCTCAGGGCAACCTGAGGCACCAGGGCCTCCTCCCCAGGCGGAAGTTCAATCAACGAACATCCCCCTGGGCGGGGTACGTCCGCGCGCCTCCAGAAAGGATTCAAACCGTAGGGCAATCTCAATCTCCGCGGACAGGGCTAGGTCTGAGTCTGTGAACCCCCACTCTTCACGCCGAAACCCCGATCCGATGAGACAAGATCAACCGCACACGTCGCTGGAACGCCGCAGCGACACGACACACCAAGCCAGTGCAACACAGCACGCCAAACCCACCACAAACAGGGACGACAAGATGGCCGCCAAACACCGACTTGAGCTAGCGCGCCACAACATTACCGACAACGACGCTCCATACCACTCAGACAGCGATGATGCGGGCAACCCACAATTCTCAAGCGACGAGGAAATGGACCTCGACGATGGCCAGGGCGAATTCCAACTAGCCAGGAAAACGCTGAAGAGAAAAAAGTCACTGGAATCCGAAGCGCCGAACAAGTTCGCCGTCCCAACGGCGAACAAGTACGACGCGCTGAATGACAAAACCACCAATCCGGACGCTGCCAACAATACAACAGAGGGTACCCCACCCCAACAGCAGACCACCACCACACCGGCACAACGAGCGGTCCCTAGAAAACCGCGCGTTCCGCCGATCACAATTGAATATCCTGGGCATTACTTGACACTAAACAAAACCCTCAAACAGTACATGGAAGGTCCCATTAAAGCCATCCATAAAGGGAAATCAATTAAGTACCACTTTGAGTCGGTAAAGGACCAACGCACAGCGTTGGAATTCTTTAACCACCACCGAATCGGGAATTACACACACCAACCACAGGCCGACAGACAACTGAAAGTGGTGATAAAAGGCCTACCAAACTCAGTAAAAGAACACGAAATAGAAGAAGAACTACAACTTAAAAATTTCACAACGTCCAATGTACACCAGTACAAAAAGAGGGACGAAAACACTAAAGAGCTACGTCCAATGGACGTCTACTGCGTCACACTGGAGAAAAATCCAGAAAACGAGGCAATTTATAACACAAGATACTTACTCGATACAAAAATAACAGTAGAATCCTACAAGAGCAAAGAAGGCCCCCCACAATGTAAAAAGTGCCAAGGGTTCTTCCACACATCAAACTATTGTAACATGCCGACGCGCTGCGTCAGATGTGGCGGTGACCATAGAGCCTTCCAATGCCAAGTACCAAAAGACGGACCTCTTCACTGTGTAAATTGCAACAAGGATGGCCACCCAGCCTCATTCAGAGGCTGTGAAGAATTCCAAAAAGCAATTGAGGCCTATAACAAACAGCGCCCACAGACACAAACGCCAGCACCCAGACCCACAATCCGACAAACTGCAATGCCCACCCCTGCAGAAGCAAACCGAATCGGAAGAAGAAACTGGGCAACTCTTCCTCCACAAACCAACAGCGCCACAACCCCCTCCAACAACAGCGGCCTAGAATCCATCCTAAGTTTTGTAAACCAATTAAAATCACTGTGGGACAAAGTCCAGAACTCAAACTTAATACAACAAATACTAACCATCATCAATAACTTCACTCAAGCACCGGACATAATGTCCAAGATCACAACCGTCGTCGGAGGAATGATGACCATCTTCAGTACCTTCAATGGAAATTAGGCCCCCTAAGAAGAAACACCTTCGTTTTTGCAATTTCAATGCAAATGGAATCGCAAACAAAAGGGAAGTACTAAATGAGTTCATTGAGGAACAGAAGATAGACGTCCTTCTCGTCACGGAAACCCACCTGCAGCAAAACGCAACCTTAAACCTCCGCAACATGATTTGCCACAGGACAGACAGAAGAAACAGGCGGGGAGGTGGCACCGCCATATACATCCGCCCCTACATCACTCACCACCCCGAAATCACGCCACCGATGCACTCACTCGAGGCCACAATTGTGCAAATTGAAACGGCGCAAGGCAAAATAGCCCTAGTAGCCGCTTACCTCAGCCCCAGAGCAGAGTATGAGGAACAAGACCTTACGTGGATATTCGACAACCACGAACGGGTCCTCCTATGTGGTGACCTTAACGCCAAAAACGAGGCCTGGAATTGCAGGAGGAGCAATGCAAGAGGTGTCAGACTCCTTGACCTACAAGGCCGCCTCAATGCAGCAGTAACAGCCCCAACAGACATAACATACATCCCCTTCAACAGCCTCCACCGGCCAGACGTACTGGACATCTGTATCACAAAAAATCTAGATCCGGAAATGAACCTACAAGTAAGAAATACACTAACATCGGACCATCTTCCGGTAATAGGCCACATCGGTGACGCATTGGAACCCCCAAGACCACGGCAAACCATAAACGTTGACTGGGCACAGTATGAACGGTGGTTAAACAACAATGTCACCCCCACAGCAGCGCTCAACACCGAAATACAAATAGAAGAAGCCATCCGCACCATCACAGATAAGATAACTACAGCATATAAACGGGCATCCTGCAAAACAACGTTCCTGGAGGTCAAGTATAACACACTCCCACCGCTAATTCAGGACCTTAAATACCTGAAAAACCAGGAACGTCGCAGATGGATCCGAACCAGAGACCCGCAAGCAAGGAGAGAAGTCAACAGGCTCACCAGGGAGATCCACAAAAGAGCAAAAGAGTGGAAAGCAGAGGTCTGGGAGGACAGGATGGCGGCGCTGCAACTGCGCCTGCGAGACGACTGGAAGCTAATAAAGAACCTTCGGACACCAAAGCAACATAAACCGGCCCTCAGGGACGAAAACAATATGGTTTTCGACGATCTCAGGCAGGCTGAGCTATTTGCCTCCACATATGAATTACAAAACAGAGTGGAGCAGAGGGCAGCACAACTACCTGACGAAGAGGAATTCAACAGGAGAATCCAAGCAACTATTCAAAGAATAAGATCGAACCCAATCAATGACGCAGCAGAACTAACAACCACTGCTGAAGTCCGCACGATTATACGGCGACTTAACAACAACTCCGCGCCTGGACCAGACAAGGTATCCAATGAGCAACTAAAACACCTGCCACGCAAACCACTGGTACTGCTCACCCGCATAATCAACGCATGCCTACAGAAAAGTCACTTCCCTGACGTGTGGAAGGTGTGCAAAATCGTGCCCATCCCAAAGAAAGGAAAGGACCTCACAAAACCGGAAAACCACCGCCCCATAAGCCTGCTGCCAACAATGTCCAAGGTTCTGGAACGCGTAATACTTCCGAGAATCAGGCAACCATTACTAGCCAACCATGTCATACGCAGAGAGCAGTTCGCATACCAAGAAACCCTTTCAGCGGAACTGCAGCTCCTGAGGATCACTGAGTTCGTAACAAAAAACATGAACCTCTCCAGATTCACGGCGGCAATTCTCCTGGACGTGGAAAAAGCGTACGACAAAGTGTGGAGAGACAACCTCCTAGTAAAACTGTATGAGGACACCGATCTCCCACGCTGCTACCTAAAACTCATCGACAACTATCTAACAAACAGAAGATGCTTTGTGACCATCAACGGGAAAAGGTCAGAAATAAAAACCCTCCACGAGGGCATCCCACAAGGGTCAGTCATCTCGCCCACACTGTTCACAGTGTATGTAAACGACCTACCAACAACACAGGACACAGTGCTGGCCCAGTTCGCCGACGACACGGCGCTACTGGCCAGCAATAGAAGACTTGACACCACGATCAGAAAGCTACAAGAGCAAGTCGACCTAACAGAAACATGGGCCAGACTAAACCGGATAAAAATAAACGCATCAAAAACCGAGGCCATCCTATTTACAAGACGGCGCCCTGAACTCCACGACAGACTAGAAATCAACGGTGAGCGGGTCCCGTGGAAACAAACAGTCCGCTATCTAGGGGTCACCCTAGACAGCAAAATGATCTTCAAAACACACCTAGAAGACAAGAAAATAAAAACCACGAAAGCCATCCATGCCCTCTACCCCATCTTGGCCAGCAAGGACATGCTACCAGCAACGAAACTAAAAATATACAAATCCATCATACTACCGGCCATGCTATATGGATGCTCCTCCTGGGGCATCACATGCAGAACCAACCTCGCAAAGCTCCAGACGCTGCAAAACAGATGCCTGAAGCTGATCCTGAATGCCCCCCCATGGACAAGTACTGAGCGAATACACAGAGAACTCGAGATGCCAAACATGGCTGAACTTGTAAAGGAGGCAACAACCAGACTAGTGGACAAGGTAAACAGACTCAGACCTGAGCTTAATCAGTTAGAGGAAATAGCTGTCTACGAACCGGCACCCTGGCACAAAATCAGGGTGCCCTTGACCATCATTAGAAACTAGGATGACCACCATAGATTAGCATAGAAACATCACGAGTGCCGGCCGCGATCTAGATGGAAACATCAAGAAAGTGTAGCTAGTTCATAGGTAGAAAACACCAAGCAAATGTAGCTAAGATATAGACTAGAAACATCAAGAAATTATAGGTAGTAAATAGGTTAGAAGTACCAAGCAAATAGATTTAGCACACAGGGTAAAAACGAGAGACAAGTGTAAACAGTACTTAGGATAGAAACATCAAGATGAACTAGGTTAGAGCTCGCAAAACAGGAACAAAAGTAGCATAGACACATCAAGAATGTTAGGATAGATAATGTAAAGACTGAAGTATAAATGTAATAGGCCACGACCAATTCAAGACCACTAACGAGGCCCTAAAGGACCAAATCAGTGCCCAAAGGGACCTCTAAAGAATCAAAAATGGTGCCCCTATTTCTAAATAAATAGTGACCCCAAATAAGTAACCCTACCAGCACACATGAGGGACCAATCGCCTCAGGCGATAGCACCCTTGCCTCCAACACACACAAAAAAAAAAAAAAAAAAAAAAAAAAAAAAAAAAAAAAAAAAAAAAAAAAAAAAAAAAAAGCGCGTGCGCGGCTATTCTCTGCTGCGCGCCCCTCGCTGTTGTGCGTCGTCGAAGGAGAGAAGGAAGCGAAAGCAAGGGGAAAAAAGAAAAGAGAACAGGCAAAAGATGGCAGACCAGGCGGCTACGAACGAGACTGCCGCGGCACCCGCCGCCACCGGCACTACGAAGAAGGCCAAGTCTGCGTCGTCTGCGAAGAAGCCGCGCGCCAAGCCTGCGCACCCGCGCACCTCTGAGATGGTGACGGCCGCCATCAAGAGTCTGAAGGAGCGCGGCGGGTCGTCGCTGCAGGCGATCAAGAAGTACATTGCCGCGCACTACAAGCTGGACGCGGAGAAGCTGGCGCCCTTTATCAAGAAGTACCTCAAGTCGGCCGTCGTGGCTGGCGAGCTGGTGCAGACGAAGGGGAAGGGCGCGTCGGGCTCTTTCAAGCTTGCCGGCGCCGGCGGCGGGGCGGCCGAGGGCGGCAAGGCTCGTGGTGGCGGCGGTGGTGCGAAGAAGAAGCGCGCCGCTCCGGCCAGCAAGGAGAAGAAGGGGGCCCGTGCGGCCGGCGCAAAGAAGGCTGGCGGCGTGAAGGCGGCGACCGGTCGGAAGGCGGGCGCCGCCAAGAAGGCGTCTGCGGCGTCGGCCGCTCCCGCGGGTGCGAAGAAGGCGGCTGCGGCCAAGCCGGCCAAGGCCAAGTCGCCGTCGAAGGCGAAGAAGGCCGCCAAGGTTCCGACGAAGAAGCCGAAGGCGCCGCGCCCGAAGAAGGCGACGGCGACGCCGTCTAAGGCGAAGGCTTCGCCCAAGAAGAAGAAGTAAAAAGGGCAGGGAAGGGTTGGCGGTTGACACCGTCGCCTGGAGGCCGGCGCGCAACCAGAGGCTGTCGCGCGGTCCCGGACAAAAACAAAAACGGCCCTTCTCAGGGCCATCAAAGCACGTCGGGAAGGTGTTGATTGTCGTGTCGTGTCGTGGTCGGTCGGTTGCCTTGTTGTCTGTCTGTCTGTCTTGCTTGCTGGCGTTTGTTTGTTTCATGTGTGGATGGTGGTTGGATTGTGGGGTCGTTGGCGGGCGTGGGCGGCGGCGCCGCGGTTGGTGTTACACAAAGTGTATTTTACTTTTATTATTTTTTACCTATTTATTTTGCGCCGCGTTTGTTTGTTTGTTTGTCTTGGTGGTGGTTTTGGAATAGTCTTTTTTGCTTTGCTTTGCTTTCCGGGCGTCACGTTTTGTGCCGTGGCCTGTGTGGGTGGCGCTATTGACGCTTGCGACTTGGTTCGGCCGGTGCGGTGCTTTTTTCTTTTTTTTGGAAACGGCGGCGCCGGGCCGGGCCGGGGGTGGGACGACTGGACTGGAGAGTGAGTGGGGAACTAGTCGTTGCGACCGACAAAGTTTTGCTCGCGACGGAGAGACGTTAGTGGCCCTGAAAAGGGCCGCTTTGTTTGTTTGGCGGTGTGCGGGTTTAGGCGCGCTCGCCGCGGATGCGGCGCGCGAGCTGGATGTCCTTGGGCATGATGGTGACTCGCTTGGCGTGGATTGCGCACAGGTTGGTGTCTTCGAAGAGGCCGACGAGGTAGGCCTCGCTGGCCTCCTGCAGGGCCATGACTGCGGAGCTCTGGAAGCGCAGGTCGGTCTTGAAGTCCTGGGCGATCTCGCGCACTAGGCGCTGGAATGGCAGCTTGCGGATGAGCAGCTCTGTGCTCTTCTGGTAGCGCCTGATTTCTCGCAGGGCGACGGTGCCCGGCCTGTAGCGGTGGGGCTTCTTGACGCCGCCGGTGGCGGGCGCGCTCTTCCTCGCCGCCTTGGTGGCGAGCTGTTTGCGCGGCGCCTTTCCGCCGGTGGACTTGCGGGCCGTTTGCTTTGTCCGGGCCATGGCTACTGCGGATGCGGATGCGGCGTGGAGGATATGCGTGCGCGACGGCGTCCGGTGCTGCCTTGACAACGGGCCCGCGCGCCCCGGGTGCTGCGCTTATATGCCCTCGGTGCGCGGTGGTGGGGGGAGGGGAGGGCGGGCCGCGGGGCCCCAGAGTCTATATAGGGGGGCGGCGCGCGCGCTGGGCGCCACAACCGTAGCCGACTCGCTAGCGCCGGGTGAGGAGCTTGCCTTGCTTTCTGTTTTTTATATTATTGTGGTTGAGACGCTTGAAGAAGAAGAATGACAGGCCGCGGCAAGGGAGGAAAGGGGCTCGGCAAGGGTGGCGCCAAGCGGCACCGCAAGGTGTTGCGCGACAACATCCAGGGCATCACGAAGCCCGCGATCCGCCGCCTGGCGCGCAGGGGCGGCGTGAAGCGCATCTCTGGTCTGATCTACGAGGAGACGCGCGGAGTGCTGAAGGTGTTCCTGGAGAACGTGATCCGCGACGCGGTGACGTACACTGAGCACGCCAAGCGCAAGACTGTGACGGCCATGGACGTGGTGTACGCCCTGAAGAGGCAGGGGCGCACCCTGTACGGTTTCGGCGGTTAGGCGGTGTGAGACCGAAGGAAGGAAAGAGAGATAGATTGAAAAACGGCCCTTTTCAGGGCCACCACAGTGTTCGGAAGTTGAAAAGTGCGAAAGAGTCTGTGTTGCTGGTTTTTCTTTTCCTTTTTAGTCTACTTGGCCTTTTAGTTTTGTTTGGAGTTTTTTTTGACGTGGTGTGCGGTGCGGTTGGGAGGGAAGGAAGCGTGCCCTTGCGTTGTGTGAGCTCCTTCCTTCCTTCCTTCCTTCCCCTCCCTCTTTGCTTGTATGCTTCTTGTCGGTGGATGGGCTGTGTGTTGCGGCGCGGCTGAGCGCCGAGGGGTTATTTTTGAGGTGTGTTGTTGTGCGCCACGTGTGCTGGTTAATGGTCGCGAGACTGTGCGTGCGTGGAGTTGAGTGGAGGAGGTGGCCAAGTACGTGTGTACAAGATGGCGGCGCCTGTGTGTGTAAGAAGGAAAAAAAAACCGTACACAGAGAGAGAGAGAGAGAGAGAGAGAGAGAGAGAGAGAAAAGTGGTGCGACGAACGACTGGAATTCTGCTTTGGACGTAGGTTTGTGTGGTGGCCCTGAAAAGGGCCGATTGTGTTTTGTTTTTTGAGCCGAGGCGGCAAATGGCGCGCTGCGTGCCAAGGGAGCACGCGGCGGTTGCCGATTGCGCTGTCTCTCTTTTAGGCCTTCTTCTCGGTCTTCTTTGGCAGCAGGACGGCCTGGATGTTGGGCAGGACACCTCCCTGTGCGATGGTGACGCCCGACAAGAGCTTGTTGAGCTCCTCGTCGTTGCGTATGGCGAGCTGCAGGTGGCGCGGGATGATGCGCGTCTTCTTGTTGTCGCGGGCCGCGTTTCCGGCCAGCTCGAGCACCTCAGCCGCGAGGTACTCCATGACGGCGGCGAGGTAGACGGGCGCCCCGGCGCCGACGCGCTCGGCGTAGTTTCCCTTGCGCAGGAGGCGGTGGATTCTGCCGACCGGGAACTGGAGCCCAGCCCTGCTTGAGCGGGACTTTGACTTGCCCTTGACTTTGCCTCCCTTTCCGCGTCCGGACATGGCGATGGGCTAGTTTGGAAAGAAGCGAGAAAGAAAAAGCACAACGCCCCAAACGGTGCGAGCCGCAGCGAGTCGAGCAGCGGAGTGCTTTTTTTTTTTTTTTTTTTTTTTTTTTTTTTTTTTTTTTTTCTTTTTTTTTTTTTTTTTTTTTTTTTTTTTTTTTTTTTTTTTTTTTTTCATCTTTCATTCCTTCCCCTGACGGGGGAAGGCGGGCACATGGAGAACCTAGTGTTCTTTGGTGCCTTAGCTTATCTTATGTTATGCTGTGTTGGCTCATTTTATTATTTCAGAAGGGATTTGTCTTGCTATTTCTGTTCTTTAGCTTGTTTAGCTTGTGAGAGGGTGTTAAGACCCTGGCATTCGCCCGAGTGCTGGAGGGAAACCTCTCGAAAACCTCAGCAAGGGTCATTGTGATGTTGTTTGCTGTAATGGTTCTGCCTTTGTTTAGGTTTGGCTTTCGTCTTCTATCAGGTGTTTCAGGATTTCTACTGTGGCGTTCTGTGGGTGGTTGTTTTCGATTGTGATGCACTCGTTGATTATTTTCGGTGGGAAAGGATGTTTGTATTGTGGGAAGTTAAATTCCGTTGGCGTATAGTTCAGGAGGTCTGTTGTCAGAGTTTTGTTTATTTTCCTGTTGTTCCCTATTCTCGCTGTTAGCGTGATCCATCTGCGTGCCGGCGCCGGCGGGGTGGGGGTCCTTTATGGGCTCGGGTGCGGCGGCCGGTTGCGCGCGCGCCCCATTGGTCGGCGGCCGCAGCAGGGCGAGCTGGTAAAGGTGCGGCGGCGGCGTGCGGCGGGTGCCACTGTGTGGGGAGACGCTGACTGGAGCGGAGCGCCTGACTGACTGACTGACTGCGCGTGCCTGCCTGCCTGCCTGCCTGCCTGCCTGTTTGTTCGTGATGCCGCCCAAGACTAGCGGGAAAGCCGCCAAGAAGGCTGGCAAGGCGCAGAAGAACATTTCGAAGGGCGACAAGAAGAAGAAGCGCAAGAGGAAGGAGAGCTATGCCATCTACATCTACAAGGTGCTGAAGCAGGTGCACCCTGACACGGGCATCTCTTCGAAGGCGATGAGCATCATGAACAGCTTCGTGAACGACATTTTCGAGCGCATTGCGGCCGAGGCTTCTCGCCTGGCGCACTACAACAAGCGCTCGACCATCACGTCCCGCGAGATCCAGACCGCTGTGCGGCTCTTGCTGCCTGGCGAGCTGGCCAAGCACGCGGTGAGCGAGGGCACGAAGGCGGTGACCAAGTACACGAGCTCCAAGTAAGGAGGTGGCTCTTGGAAATAGGAGGCTCGTCCGCGGCGCGGCGAAGAAAAGAAAAAACGGCCCTTTTCAGGGCCACCAAAATGCCTTTGCGGGAAGGGCGGAATTGTTGTTGTTGTTGTTGTTGTTGTTGTGAGCGGGTGGACGGGCGGCACAGCTGTAGCTGTAGCTTGTGGTGTGGTGTGGTGCGGCGCCGGCGCCTTTGGTTTTGGTGTGACGTTGGGATACGCACTTTAGGCCACAGCCGGGTCGTGGGCGTGGGTGTTTCGAGACGTGTTGGTGTTAGGGGGGCGGATCGCTGGAGTTGGCTTGTTTGATATATATATTTTTTTTTTTTTTTTTGTCCCCTTTGTATGGTATGGCCGGAGGTGTGGAACGGAAAGCAAACCGCGATTGTCGGATGTCACACCGTTGGTGGCGAGGGTGAGAAACACGTTGCCGCCTACAGCTGCTTCTACGCCGAGCGGGTGGGTTAAGTTAGTAGTTGGTTGGTTGGGCGACGTAAAAGTGGAGCGTGGAGGTGTGTGTGAACGTGAGGAGACACGCATTGCATTGTATTTGTACGCGCGAGGTGAGTTAGGAGACCACGCGCCACGACGTACGGTGCCCTCTTTCGACCTGACGTCTGACGTCTGGAGGCGGTGTCGTCATTCTGGATGTACGTGTATTTTCCGCTCAGTTGAGTGAGGTGACGCGAGACGACGGCGTCGGTGGTGTTTTTGTTTTGTTGTTGGCGCCCCGGGGATGAAGAGGGGCACCCGACGGTAACGAGAGGTTGCACTTTGTGATCGGTCGAATGTCCGGGGAGCGAGGAATAGGGTGGGGGGTTGAAAAGAAACGCCAGTGTAGGGCAACGGGACGGTGAACGTTCCCGTGGTGTCGGAGGTGTGCAGTGGGGGGGAGGAAAAAAAAAAAGCGCGTAACGGCGCGGCTGCCGTGGTGGAAACGTTCTCTCCAACTGTGGTGGTGTCCCCTGTGTGTTTTGTTGTTCTCTATATCGTGTGTCCCCTCGCACAAGACGCTCTCTGGGCGGGTTTGATTCATTCATTTTTGCATAGTCACGTAGCGTAGAATGGAATGCGCAAGAGTTGAGTGAGACTGGCGACGGTATATGGTCTGAGCAGCGTCAGCTGCACTGCACTCCCCGGAAAAGAATCTTGGATGCCGTGCTAACTGAAATTTGGTGGACGGGGTTCTCAAGGCTGTTTTGCTATTTTCTTGTTTGTTTGTCTCTAGTTAAGATGGTGAAATGACGTCGAAGAAGCAGTATTGCAAATACTGTTATGGAAATGCCCTAGTTTGATGAAAGGAAATGTGTGTTGAATATACAGGATGGTAAAGACCAAGTGCGTTGAAAGAAACGTTGTGAAGGAACGAACGTTCCCTGAATTGGTTTCTTTTTGTTCCCGAGTTGTGTACAATGGACGACGGTTGTGCCATATCGCAGCATTGCATCATCCCCAGGTTTGATTTCAATTGAGCGATAAAAAAAGGAAAAAGAGAAGAACAAGAACACTATCGAAATGGTCTATGGTGTGTGACCCACAATTGTTGTCTTTAAATCACTTACCCAACCATGTCGTAAAAATTTTTTTTTTTTTTTTTTTTTTTTTTTTTTTTTTTTTTACAGTGGCTGCCGAATGACCTAGATGTAACAGAGAGAGAGAGAAACACATGGCGTGTCAGATGTTTGTTTTCTTTTCCCCCCCCCCCCCCCTCTCGTCAAGTGGCAAATGCGAACACCGTCAGCTGTAATTGACGATCGACACTAGTATGGCGCGAAAAGGGGGTGCGACCTGTGCAGTTGTGGGTGAAACTTTGGGTGATGGGCTGTCATGCGGCATCGCGTGCGTTCATTACCCCTCGGCGGCGGCGGCGGCGGCGGCGGCGGCGCCGCAGCTCCGTCCAGCTCGCGCTCTCGGAAACAACCCTCTCGTAATGCCGCGTCTCCTCCGTCACTGCAATTTTCAAAGGGAAACCTGTGTGGCCGGTGGGGGTGTGTCAACCGTTGGCCCTCAAGCTCCGCCGACAAAAAGTGTTGAGTGTATCCAGTGTGAGAGAGGTTGACGCTTTTCGTGGTGTGTGTGTGTGTGTGTGTGTGTGTGTGTGTGGCAATGTTTTGAAAAGTTTGCAACGTACGTTAAGAAGTGTTGACGCTGAAACTTGCGGGCTGTGTGGCCCTGGTGGTTGGCTGGCTGGAGACGCGGGCGTGTCCAGTCGGTCGGTTGTTGTGGCTGAAAGGTACGTATACGGTTCCGCCGTCCCGTCGGAACTGCGTCTGTCTGGAAGGTATGACGTGACGTGCAGTTTTTATTAGGTCAGCCCTTGTTGTGTATTGTTCCATTTGTTGCTCACTCGTCACCCGTATTTGGTGTGGCGATGTATGTGGACGTACTGCTGGATCAGTGTCAGGGTTTCCGTGGGAGGTGTTGGTTGGGTTGGATTTGCCTGACACGGCTGAGTCCGCAATTGGCCTGCCGTTCGTTGATGCGATATGTGGGTTCTGAGGAAGAATGTGTACGAGATAGTTGCCCCTGCCCTGCCCTTTCTTTCGCGTTCGTGTGTGCCCCCCTTGTTGTGTAGTGTGGGTTGAACATGGTTCTTTACCGAGTGGGGGGGAATGGGATGGACGGATCCGTTGCTGTTGCTGTCACCGTCAAGACAACGCACGCACGCACGCACGCACCCCTGTCCTACGAGAAGGTGTGTCAACCGGGGTTTCGGTAGTCGTGTGTGTAGGGGACGGGGAGAAGCAAAGTGGAGAGTGCGGCACGGGCAGAGAGTGGAATTGGGGCGCGTTGATGTTGGGAAACATGCCCCAAGGGTTGCGGGATGATGTGGCGGTGAGAGCGGGGGGCGGGGGAGAAAAGAAAAGCGAAAAAGAACTAAGGAAGAGGAGGAGGCGTGCGTGTGCGCAGTGGCGGGGCCCCAAAGACCTGTCGTGTGGTGTCGGCCGAACGCGAGCGCGAACGCGAACGCGAACGCGTGTGCGGGGCAGCGTCGGCACGGAGAAGCGAGGAGGAGAGAGAGAGAGAGAGCTGGTCTGATGGGTATTTTTTACCCCCTGTACTCGAAGGACCGGATCTGTCCTTGATCCCTGCCTTCTGTCTGATTATGTTGGGTAACAAAATGATGGGATGATAGGGTCTCTTGGGTGTGTGTAGATGTTTGTTTGTTTGAGTGAGTGTTATGGTGTTTGTATTTTATTTTTGTTTATCATGGTATGTTGTAGTTTGTGGTGTTTTGTCGTGATGGGAAATGTCGTTCTTGGGTCGGGTGGATTTTGGTCCCAGATTTCTGATGAGTGGGTGGTTCGAATCCGTGGTTTGGTGGAAAAAAAACAAAAAAAAAAAAAAAAAAAAACTTTATGGATTTTTCTTTGGATGATTTCCGGGATTTTGATTGAGTATGTTATGGTTTGTGTATATGTCTCGGTTTGTCTGGTACCGGCCGGCATCAGCAGTAATTCTGAAGTATTTGTTCTGCACCCTTTTTTACTCTTGTTATGTTTGGTGTCTGCGGCCATTGACGAGATTTTTCAGAGCCGTAAGTGATGGCTGGTTCCTATGACGGTTTTGAAGATTTTCTTTTTGGCGCGCATATTTATTCTGTTTCCTTTGATGATTGGGTACAGTCTGAATATTGCTGCTGCAGCCTTGTTACAAACGTGTGTAACATGGTCTCTAAATGTCAACCTCTTGTCCAGCTTGATGCCTAGATACTTTATTGTGCCTGACCATGGAAGATTGTTATTTCTGAGGCGTATATGCAGGTTAGGAGGTATTCTTTTTGAATGTGAATCGTATTGTATTGCTTGGGTTTTCTCCGCGTTTATTGTTTTTTTGGTTAGCCCATTTCTGGATGGATTGTAGGTGTTGCTCTATTTTTGTGACTCTATATTGCAGGTTAGAACTGCTGCGGTAGACTGCAGTGTCGTCTGCAAATAGTGACAAGTGTCCTCCCAGCTGTTTGTTTGTGTATATTGAGTAGAGAATGGGCCCCAGCACTGAGCCTTGCGGGACTCCAGCCTCTATGGATCTAGTGTTACTTGCCGCTCCTGGTACATGGACATAGAATGCTCTGTTGCGGAGAAAAGAAGCAATAATGTGGATGGGGCAGTTGTACTGGTGGAGCTTGTAGATAAGGCGTTATCCGAATGCTTTTCCAATGTCAAGCAGGACTGCTCCAGTACTGTGTCTAATGTTTCTGGCCTGACATATGTGCTCGACTAGTCTGGTCACCTGGTGGGTGGTGCTGTGTTCTTCGCGGAATCGGAATTGTTGTGGGATGATTATGTTGTTATCCTTTAAGAATTGAATTTCTTCAGTTCAGTTTGAATGAGCTTTCCGAGAACCTTTCCAAGGAAGTTGGCCTATAGTTTTGCGGAAATAATAAGTCCTTGTTTGGCTTTGGTAATGTGATGACTCGGGCCTGTTTCCAAGTAGTTTAGTCTGAAGCAAGCATTATATATTGATGTTAGATAGATAATTGATAGTTGCTGGAGGTAGGTGATGTAGTAGTTGCGGTTTGATGGAATCTGGGCCTGATGCCTTCTTAGGATGTGTGTATGTTTGTGATGTGATAAGATACGGGGTTTCTGCGTTTATTGGATTGTGAAAGATGTTCTGATCGGGGCACTTAGGATGCGGTTTTACCCTTCTGAGTACCATTTCCTGGTGGTCATCAGTTTCGTCATCTACCGCTTCTGGTGCTTGGAATTGCCTTTCTAGTGAATCCGCCAGTGCTTCAGCTCGGTCTGTGGGGTCGTTCCTTCCCCATGTAGATGTAGATGTTTCGTGTCTAGTTTACGAGTTTTAAGAAATTTCCAGAATTTTTCCTGGTCCCTTCCTGCTTCTCGTAACGTTTCCTCCCACGCCTCGCTACGGTGGTTTTCGGAGCTCTCTTTTTGATCCTCCCGGCCAATTGCTCTGATTTTCGTCGGTCGGCTGGGTCCCTGTAGTTTTGCCATCTCTTTCTGGCGCGCGCGGGCTGCGGTTGGCGCCTTTGGTGGCAACGGCCGGGGCAAGCAGCGGTGTGTGGTGTGGTGCGGGGCGGGCAGGGGCAGTGGTGGTTGACGGATGGCCTGGGGGCCGAAAAACGGGCCGGCCGGCGGACGGATGTTGAGAGAGGCGGCGCGCACGCGTCTCGCGCGGACACAGGCGCCACAGCGTTGATGATTGGAAGGAGGTGCGGTGCGGGGATGGGCCCAGGAAAAAAGACGGTCGTGGCCCCTGTCTTGGGTGCGTGTCGACGTCAGCACCGTCGGTGTGGTGTGGTGTGGTGTGGTGTGGTGTGGTGTGGTGTGGTGTGGTGTGGGCAGGGAGGGGGGAAAAGCGGGCTGCGGGCTGCGGGCTGCGGGCTGCGGGCTGCGGAGGGAATGGTGGTGGGGAGTAGGCACACATGTGGGCGGGCGCAAAATCGGCCGGTGCCCGTAAACCGCGGCGGGATATTGGGTGGAAAAGAGGGAAATTGTAGAAAGGAAAACAAGCGGAGGGGGCGAATGTGGTGGGGTGGGGGGACGGGCGGGGGCGAGGCGACAGCTTGCTTTTTCTTTTTCATTTTATTTTATTTTGTTGTAGTGTTTTTGTTTTTTTTTGTTTTTTTGCGTGTGTGTGGCCTTGGAGAGGCTGGTCTTGTCTGGCTTACGCTTTGGGTGCGTGTGTTGGTACTTTTTCGTTTTTTCTTGTTCTGCAGAGCAGGGGCGGGGCGGTGGGAACGGCTGGCTGGCTGTGCCCAGAGGAGGAGGAGACGCTGGCGGCGGGCCCGGCTCCTGGGGCTGCTGTTGCATGCGCTGTGCAAAGAAAGGAAGAGTGGGTTTGTTTGGCTGGTGAAGTGCATTATTTAAGTGTGGGCTTGCCGGCCTGGCTCCGATGCGCAGGTAGATAGATGCCGGCGGCGACCGCAGGCAGGCGCGTTGTGTGTACAGAGGGACGAGCCATGTGTTTTGCAAGCAGGACGTGGCGTGCCGAGTGGAGAGGAGGCGGCGGCTCGGCTCGGTTCGGCCCGGTCCGGCGGTGCCGCGCTGTTGTCGCGGACGTGAGCGCCCCCTGGCGGGCGGGTGGTTGGCGGCGGCGTGGTGGACGCGTGTGGCAGTTGTGTGCACGGGTTGCTTGGGCGAGTGAGCAGTGGCTGGCGGTGTTGGCGCGTCGTCGGGGAGGTATGTGTTGCGGCCGCGTCTGCTGCGCGCTGCGTCGTTGTGTCGACTGTGTGTGGGCGTGGGCACGTGTGCTCTGGCGAGGGCGTCGTAAAAAAGTGGGTCGCGGTGTGCGTGCGTAGCCCGTGATGATGTATTGTGCGTCGCGTCGTTGTGTGCGAAACGGATGCCGAGAGGTGTGTGGTGAGTGCGAAGCGCGAATGTGCGGCGTTTGGCGGTTTCGGTGTGTTTTCTGTTTTTGCGGCGTGAGAGTGGGGCTGGCTGGCTGGCTGGCTGGCTGGCTGTTTGTTGTTGGTGTTGCCTTGTGTGTGTAGGTTGATGGCGCGACGCGGAGGGGACGCCGTTTGCTGCGTGCCTTGCCTCGCGTGTGTTGGCGCGCCGTGCATGTGTTTGGGTCGTGGGGGCGGTGTTTTTGTTTGTATTTGGATTTTCATTTTTTGGCGTGTTGTGTCGTGTATGGCAAGGGCGAGAGGAGTAGTGCGGTAGTGTCGTTGCGGCACGGGCGTCTGGTGGGGCTGTGCGTCGTGGCGGGGAAGGTGTGTAGGTTGCGGCGATGCGGCGAGCCCAGCCCGTCGTTTGACGGTGTGCCGGGTGAGTTGCGCTGCGAATCGAGTGTGGCGGGAAGGGAGCTGCGTGGCGCCTGCGTCCGTTGGCAGCAGGGGCTGTGCCTTTTGAGAGTTTGTTTGATTTCGGGACGACGACGACGACGACGACTGGTTGGTTGGTGGGTGGGGTGGCGTGCACGTTTGTCGTACTGGGCGAGTCGATTGCCTGCCGGCTGGCGAAAGGTGCGCCGCCGCCCGTCTCTCGCGCTCTGTGTTGTTTTTTTTTTTTTTCTGTGTGTGTCGGCTGCGTTTTTGTTTGCGGTGCGCGCGAAGACGGTGGTGCCGAAAGTGTGCCGGCGTGGCGTTGCGACCGCGACGAGCCGCGGGCGCGCCATTTGGCTGGTGTTGCGTGAAGAGCGGCTGTGTACGGGTAGTGGCTGTAGCCGTACGTGTACGTGCACGTGCATCCGGCCCGGCCGCCAGCCCAGCCCAGCCCAGCCCAGCCCAGCCCAGCCGAGTCGGGTGAGCGGAGGCCGACACGTGGTGGTGCTGTGCTCTCTCGGCTCGGGGGGGTTTGTGTGTGTGTGTGTGTGTGTGCGTGCGTGCGTGTGTGTCTCGTTCGCTCTCCGGAATCTGCTCGTTCTGCTGATCCCCGCCTGTCGGCGTCGTTTATTTTTACTTATTTATTTTTTACCTGTTGTTTGTTTTTCGACGTCGTCTTGCAGTTTTGTCCTTTGCGGCGTGCCGACGACCCGCCGCGCGACCTTATGAAACCCCAAAGCGTGGCGTGGCGTGGCGTGGCGTGGCCGAGCCGCAGCAGCTAAGGGGGTGCGGCCGCCTCGACGCCTTAACCTCCTAAACTTCTTTAAGCCGTTAACGCAGCCACCTAAACTAACGTAACCTAACGTAAGCCCTTAGGCCAACCCCCAAGTCGCCTTAACCTAACGTACGTGACCGCAACCTTAGCTTAACGCCTACGTTAAGACGTGACGTCACGTCAACGCTTAACCTAACCCTGACGCCTTCTTAGCCTAACCTGACGTAACCTAAGGTAAGGTAACCGTTGAAAGAAAGAAACCACCTTTGTTTTGACGTTGAGGCGTGTAAGGTCGGCTGTGAGGGCAGATTCGGTGTGTCTGTAGTTGGGGCTGGCTGGTAATTTATTTTGTTTGTTTGTTTATCGTTGTCTTGTTTTCGCCTGTGGCGGGGGGGTTGGCGCTCCGTCGGCCGGTGCCATGTTGCGCAGGCGGCGATCGTAAAAAAGTAGAAAAAAAAAAAGAAAAAAGAAAAAAAAAATGTGTTGGAAGGGCTGTGGGTGTTGGCGGGCGAGGCGAGAGGAGGAGGACGGCCCGCGGCCGTGGCCCGACGGCTGCGGGCCGATCGGGAAAACGGCGGAAGGCGATGGGGCGGCGGAGGTGCGTTTGTGCACGGCCGTCATCGCCGCACGACTCGGCTCGTGTGGCTGTGGCGCCGGCCGCGGTGGCCGGGCTGCCGCGGCGACGGTGTGGGAGTTTTGACGAAGGTTTGGCCATTGTGGCGGGTCGTCGGCTGGGGCTGTGGGGGCGGCATTTGGGCGGGGGCGGCGATTCTCGGCGGGCCGACCCAGGCTGTGGCGCGCGGTGGCTGCAGTTTGGCCGTGGTTTGCGGCGCCGCCGCGGCGACTGGTTGGCGACCGTGGTGTCGGTGTGTGTAGCCCCATCCTCGGTGGTTTGAATGGCGCGGGTGGTTGCGGCGCAGGTTGGGGGCTGCTCCGCGCAGGCTGTCGGACGTTGGGCGGTAGCAAGCGCGGGAGGCGCGGCGCGGCGGCGCGGCGGCGCGCCGAGTGGCGGCCGCTCTCTCGGCCGTCCGCGCCCGCCCGCGACACTGGCTGGGCCAGGCGCGTGCGCGGCATTCGAGGGAGTGCGACAGCCGAGGGTGGACGCTTAGCTGCTGCTGCTACTGGCCGTCTCGTCGAGCGCGCTACGCTAGCCGTAGCCGAGCAAAACTTGTCGTGTGCGTTGTGCGTGCACAACGCCGCAAAATTGTCGTGTGCGGGGGCGTATGCTTCGCGATTACGCCGCAAAATTGTCGTGGACAGATTCGGACGTGGTCCCTTTGTGGTGCAGCTGCTGCCGGTCTACTGGCAGCGCTGTGGCGGTGGGGGCCGCGGCTTTCTCGTTCAATCGTCGCCTGATCTGCCATCGTGATCCGGTCAGACACTGCCGCAGGGCATCCTCCCTGCCCCCCCGAGAGTAGGGAAATTCCTACGTCAGGGCCCGTGGTCTTACCCGGTTACCCGCGCGTAGTATATGCTAGGGCTGGCGCTGTTCGGGGAGACCTAACGGTGCCAACGAACGAACAACCAGTGCCCCTTGGCAGTGCATGTCTGGCTTCAGGTTCCGCTAATTCAGCCATATTGGGTAAGCCCAAAGCCCCAGTCCGCTGCGGCACCCAGTCATTGGGTTCCCGCGGCCAACCCACAACAAACATTACCAAAGCAAAGACACGTCTACAAGTCGCGGACGTAATGCCAGCGCCTAAGCGCCCGGCCCCAAGCCGGCTCGCTGAGGAACATACGACAGAAAGAGCTGATGACATGGACACTGGGGGGGAAACAGTCGTAGCCAATGTCCCCACATCAAATAGCTTCGCCCCGATCGCTCCCGAAAACACGGAAGCGACCGAGGCGACGCGTAACCGACCGTCAACCTCAGGTGCGCAAGCGCCGCAGAAACGGGAAAAGGTGCCGCCGATCATTGCCACCATCGTAAACGGCACGATGAAGATAATCAAAGAGGTTGCCCCCCACCTTAAAGGAGGTCTAAACACCTCATGCAGGGGCTCCTCTGTTAAATTTCAGCCATCTACCCCACCCGACTACAGGTATCTGGTGGAATACTTCACACAAAAGAAGATCCCGTTTCACTCTTACCCGATAGCTGACAAACACACCTATAAGGCGGTGATTAAAGGTCTCCCTCGAGACACAGACCCCGCCGAAATTAAAGAACTGCTGCTTCAACGACAATTCAGGGTCATTGAAGTGAAGCAAGAAACGCGTGCTTCTGACCCGAGCAACCCCGGCGAGGGAAGGAAAAAGAGAGCATCGTTTAAGGTGATCCTGCACCCCGATGAGAGAAACAGGGAACTGCTCAAAATAGAGCTGTTCATGAATTGCAAAATCACCATAGAAAAATATAGACAGCCTGAAGGCCCCATACAGTGCCATCAATGCCAGCAACTGTTCCACTCGGCGGAGCAATGCCACCATCCCCCGAAGTGCCTTAAGTGTGCCGGCCCACACTTAACTAACACATGTAAAAAGAGCCGTGCAACACCGGCAAAATGCGCACTCTGCGGGGGCGACCACCCGGCAAATTACAGCCGCTGCCCGACACGTATACAACTCATGTCTACCCGTCCCCCACGGTCGGCAAATGGCGCGGCTTTGTCGCGAGGCGCCTCTGCGCCTGCGGCATGGTCGCAGCCAACCTCTGCGGCCACGGCGACGGCAGCCAGCTCTGCCGCCACCAACAGCCGCGGAACGACTGTGCGGGGTCGGGAAGCATTCCCTGCGCTTCCCCCACCACGCGCCCCGACGGCCGCTGCCGCCTGGGTACCCCCACCCCGCCCCCAGCACGCTGAGGCGCCTGCAGCTGCCGCGCCGCCTCAGTCGTTCGCTGGCCAGCAGCCAGGAACGCCGCTCGGCTTCTTAGACGAGCTGCGACAACTGTTTGCAGGCTTCAGCCTGACAAATGTACTGACAACATTTAGGGACACCATGGCGCGCGTGCGTGCCGCGCCTGATGGCCTAAGTAAATTTATGGCCCTCGCTGAGGGAGCAATGACATTATTCACAATTGTAGATGGATCGCCGTGAATCCAACAAGTTAAAAATAGCAACCTTTAACGCCAACGGCGTAAAATCACAAAAGTATGTACTCGAAGAATTCCTAGACCGGCATGCTATCGATGTAGTGTGTCTGACGGAGACCCACCTTAAGCCCGAGGACCGTTTCTCCGTAAGAAATTACAACATACACAGAGTTGACCGCGTAGGCCGCGAACGCGGCGGAGTAGCGGTCCTCGTAAAAGGCAGAAGGTGTTTCCGCACCGTGGAACTACCGCAGACAAACAGCATCGAGGCAGCCGGTATAGAAATAAAAATTGCAAACGAGTCATACACAATCATTTCCGCTTATCACCCCCCGGGCACCACCATACTGCAGCGGGACCTTCAGGCTCTACTGGGTACTGGCGTTCGTGTGATTGTGGGAGGGGACCTAAACTCGAAGCATAGGGCCTTTGGCTGTCGCGGCGAGAACAGAAGTGGTGAGAGATTGCGTAGTCTCGTTGAGAGGCGTGCCGCCCTCAGCGTCATCGCACCCGATGAGCCTACGCATATCCCTGTAGACCCGACAAAAAATCCAGACATCCTGGATATTTTCGTCGTAAAAAACTTTGCTCTCGAAGCGACAGTCAGTGTGCACCACGAGCTGAACTCTGATCACAACCCGGTCGTTCTGGACATAGCCAGTGTTGAAGACGATGCCGGGAGGATGGCAAAAACAGAAGTAATTACAAACTGGGACCGTTATAAATATCTGGTGGGTGAGCACGTGGAGGAAATCCCGCAGTTGGAGACAGAGAATGATATCGACGACGTGATAACAAATTTTACAGACGTCCTCCACGCCTGTGCTCGCGCTACAAGTGTCAGGCTCACCACAGAGCCTGGCACCAGGGACCTGCCCCCTGACATCCGGGACCTCATAGTCGCCAAACGCAGGTTGCGTAAGCTGTGGCAGCGTCATCGCGACCCCGCTGACCGCCGCCTGCTGAGGCGGCTTGAGGACCAGGTGAAACTCCGACTACAGGAGCACAGGAGCCGCTGCTGGGAGGAGATGTTACGAACCGCCGAAACTGACAGCAGTAGACGCAAGATCTGGCAGATAGCCCGGCAGCGGAAAGCCCCCACCAAAGTAAACAGGCCACTCCACGGCGAAAACGGTCTAGTGTATGAAGAACAAGAAAAGGCGGAAATAATGGCACAGTCACTAGAGTCACAATTCCGAACTCACGTCATCGATGATGACGAGAGTGACAGGCAGGAAAGAATAGTCATCGGACGAGTGACTCAGATAAGAAATACGCGCCCAAACACAGAATTCGTGCCCGTTAACGAGCGGACAATTAGTGCACTCATCAAGCGACAGGGAAACCACAAGGCTCCTGGCCCTGACCGTATCCGCACCCCACTCCTTAAGCACCTTCCACCTCCTGCCATAAAATTTCTGGCCAGCGTCTTCAACGCTTGCCT
>NW_026062717.1:0-30631 GCF_023897955.1 Schistocerca gregaria | reverse complement strand
ACACACGCGAGACAGATACACAGAAAGAGAGAGAGAAAAGTGGTGCGACGAACGACTGGAATTCTGCTTTGGACGTAGGTTTGTGTGGTGGCCCTGAAAAGGGCCGATTGTGTTTTGTTTTTTGAGCCGAGGCGGCAAATGGCGCGCTGCGTGCCAAGGGAGCACGCGGCGGTTGCCGATTGCGCTGTCTCTCTTTTAGGCCTTCTTCTCGGTCTTCTTTGGCAGCAGGACGGCCTGGATGTTGGGCAGGACACCTCCCTGTGCGATGGTGACGCCCGACAAGAGCTTGTTGAGCTCCTCGTCGTTGCGTATGGCGAGCTGCAGGTGGCGCGGGATGATGCGCGTCTTCTTGTTGTCGCGGGCCGCGTTTCCGGCCAGCTCGAGCACCTCAGCCGCGAGGTACTCCATGACGGCGGCGAGGTAGACGGGCGCCCCGGCGCCGACGCGCTCGGCGTAGTTTCCCTTGCGCAGGAGGCGGTGGATTCTGCCGACCGGGAACTGGAGCCCAGCCCTGCTTGAGCGGGACTTTGACTTGCCCTTGACTTTGCCTCCCTTTCCGCGTCCGGACATGGCGATGGGCTAGTTTGGAAAGAAGCGAGAAAGAAAAGCACAACGCCCCAAACGGTGCGAGCCGCAGCGAGTCGAGCAGCGGAGTGCGTGCCGGCGCCGGCGGGGTGGGGGTCCTTTATGGGCTCGGGTGCGGCGGCCGGTTGCGCGCGCGCCCCATTGGTCGGCGGCCGCAGCAGGGCGAGCTGGTAAAGGTGCGGCGGCGGCGTGCGGCGGGTGCCACTGTGTGGGGAGACGCTGACTGGAGCGGAGCGCCTGACTGACTGACTGTTTGTTCGTGATGCCGCCCAAGACTAGCGGGAAAGCCGCCAAGAAGGCTGGCAAGGCGCAGAAGAACATTTCGAAGGGCGACAAGAAGAAGAAGCGCAAGAGGAAGGAGAGCTATGCCATCTACATCTACAAGGTGCTGAAGCAGGTGCACCCTGACACGGGCATCTCTTCGAAGGCGATGAGCATCATGAACAGCTTCGTGAACGACATTTTCGAGCGCATTGCGGCCGAGGCTTCTCGCCTGGCGCACTACAACAAGCGCTCGACCATCACGTCCCGCGAGATCCAGACCGCTGTGCGGCTCTTGCTGCCTGGCGAGCTGGCCAAGCACGCGGTGAGCGAGGGCACGAAGGCGGTGACCAAGTACACGAGCTCCAAGTAAGGAGGTGGCTCTTGGAAATAGGAGGCTCGTCCGCGGCGCGGCGAAGAAAAGAAAAAACGGCCCTTTTCAGGGCCACCGAAATGCCTTTGCGGGAAGGGCGGAATTGTTGTTGTTGTTGTTGTTGTTGTTGTTGTTGTGAGCGGGTGGACGGCGGCACAGCTGTAGCTGTAGCTTGTGGTGTGGTGCGGCGCCGGCGCCTTTGGTTTTGGTGTGACGTTGGGATACGCACTTTAGCCACAGCCGGGTCGTGGGCGTGGGTGTTTCGAGACGTGTTGGTGTTAGGGGGGCGGATCGCTGGAGTTGGCTTGTATATATATATATATATATATATATATATATATTTTTTTTGTCCCCTTTGTATGGTATGGCCGGAGGTGTGGAACGGAAAGCAAACCGCGACTGTCGGATGTCACACCGTTGGTGGCGAGGGTGAGAAACACGTTGCCGCCTACAGCTGCTTCTACGCCGAGCGGGTGCGTTAAGTTAGTTGGTTGGTTGGGCGACGTAAAAGTGGAGCGTGGAGGTGTGTGTGAACGTGAGGAGACACGCATTGCATTGTATTTGTACGCGCGAGGTGAGTTAGGAGACCACGCGCCACGACGTACGGTGCCCTCTTTCGACCTGACGTCTGACGTCTGGTTTTTGTTTGTGGAGGCGGTGTCGTCATTCTGGATGTACGTGTATTTTCCGCTCAGTTGAGTGAGGTGACGCGAGACGACGGCGTCGGTGGTGTTTTTGTTTTGTTGTTGGCGCCCCGGGGATGAAGAGGGGCACCCGACGGTAACGAGAGGTTGCACTTTGTGATCGGTCGAATGTCCGGGGAGCGAGGAATAGGGTGGGGGGTTGAAAAGAAACGCCAGTGTAGGGCAACGGGACGGTGAACGTTCCCGTGGTGTCGGAGGTGTGCAGTGGGGGGGAGGAAAAAAAAAAGCGCGTAACGGCGCGGCTGCCGTGGTGGAAACGTTCTCTCCAACTTTGGTGGTGTCCCCTGTGTGTTTTGTTGTTCTCTATATCGTGTGTCCCCTCGCACAAGACGCTCTCTGGGCGGGTTTGATTCATTCATTTTTGCATTGTCACGTAGCGTAGAATGGAATGCGCAAGAGTTGAGTGAGACTGGCGACGGTATATGGTCTGAGCAGCGTCAGCTGCACTGCACACTCCCCGGAAAAGAATCTTGGATGCCGTGCTAACTGAAATTTGGTGGACGGGGTTCTCAGGGCTGTTTTCCTATTTTGTTGTTTGTTTGTCTCTAGTTAAGATGGTGAAATGACGTCGAAGAAGCAGTATTGCAAATACTGTTATGGAAATGCCCTAGTTTGATGAAAGGAAATGTGTGTTGAATATACAGGATGGTAAAGACCAAGTGCGTTGAAAGAAACGTTGTGAAGGAACGAACGTTCCCTGAATTGGTTTCTTTTTGTTCCCGAGTTGTGTACAATGGACGACGGTTGTGCCATATCGCAGCATTGCATCATCCCCAGGTTTTATTTCAATTGAGCGATAAAAAAAGGAAAAAGAGAAGAACAAGAACACTATCGAAATGGTCTATGGTGTGTGACCCACAATTGTTGTCTTTAAATCACTTACCCAACCATGTCGTAAAAATATTTTTTTTTTTTTTTTTACAGTGGCTGCCGAATGACCTAGATGTAACAGAGAGAGAGAGAAACACATGGCGTGTCAGATGTTTGTTTTCTTTTCCCCCCCGTCAAGTGGCAAATGCGAACACCGTCAGCTGTAATTGACGATCGACACTAGTATGGCGCGAAAAGGGGGTGCGACCTGTGCAGTTGTGGGTGAAACTTTGGGTGATGGGCTGTCATGCGGCATCGCGTGCGTTCATTACCCCTCGGCGGCGGCGCCGCAGCTCCGTCCAGCTCGCGCTCTCGGAAACAACCCTCTCGTAATGCCGCGTCTCCTCCGTCACTGCAATTTTCAAAGGGAAACCTGTGTGGCCGGTGGGGGTGTGTCAACCGTTGGCCTCAAGCTCCGCCGACAAAAAGTGTTGAGTGTATCCAGTGTGAGAGAGGTTGACGCTTTTCGTGGGGTGTGTGTGTGTGTGTGTGGCAATGTTTTGAAAAGTTTGCAACGTACGTTAAGAAGTGTTGACGCTGAAACTTGCGGGCTGTGTGGCCCTGGTGGTTGGCTGGCTGGAGACGCGGGCGTGTCCAGTCGGTCGGTTGTTGTGGCTGAAAGGTACGTATACGGTTCCGCCGTCCCGTCGGAACTGCGTCTGTCTGGAAGGTATGACGTGACGTGCAGTTTTTATTAGGTCAGCCCTTGTTGTGTATTGTTCCATTTGTTGCTCACTCGTCACCCGTATTTGGTGTGGCGATGTATGTGGACGTACTGCTGGATCAGTGTCAGGGTTTCCGTGGGAGGTGTTGGTTGGGGTTGGATTTGCCTGACACGGCTGAGTCCGCAATTGGCCTGCCGTTCGTTGATGCGATATGTGGGTTCTGAGGAAGAATGTGTACGAGATAGTTGCCCCTGCCCTGCCCTTTCTTTCGCGTTCGTGTGTGCCCCCCTTGTTGTGTAGTGTGGGTTGAAAATGGTTCTTTACCGAGTGGGGGGGAATGGGATGGACGGATCCGTTGCTGTTGCTGTCACCGTCAAGACAACGCACGCACGCACGCACCCCTGTCCTACGAGAAGGTGTGTCAACCGGGGTTTCGGTAGTCGTGTGTGTAGGGGACGGGGAGAAGCAAAGTGGAGAGTGCGGCACGGGCAGAGAGTGGAATTGGGGCGCGTTGATGTTGGGAAACATCCCCCAAGGGTTGCGGGATGATGTGGCGGTGAGAGCGGGGGGCGGGGGAGAAAAGAAAAGCGAAAAAGAACTAAGGAAGAGGAGGAGGCGTGCGTGCGCGCAGTGGCGGGGCACCAAAGACCTGTCGTGTGGTGTCGGCCGAACGCGAGCGCGAACGCGAACGCGTGTGCGGGGCAGCGTCGGCACGGAGAAGCGAGGAGGAGAGAGAGAGAGAGAGAGAGAGAGAGAGAGAGAGAGCTGGTCTGATGGGTATTTTTTACCCCCTGTACTCGAAGGACCGGATCTGTCCTTGATCCCTGCCTTCTGTCTGATTATGTTGGGTAACAAAATGATGGGTCTCTTGGGTGTGTGTAGATGTTTGTTGTTTGAGTGAGTGTTATGGTGTTTGTATTTTATTTTTGTTTATCATGGTATGTTGTAGTTTGTGGTGTTTTGTCGTGATGGGAAATGTCGTTCTTGGGTCGGGTGGATTTTGTCCCAGATTTCTGATGAGTGGGTGGTTCGAATCCGTGGTTTGGTGGAAAAAAAAAAAAAAAAAAAAAAAAAAAAAAAAAAAAAACAACAAAAACAACTTTATGGATTTTTCTTTGGATGATTTCCGGGATTTTGATTGAGTATGTTATGGTTTGTGTATATGTCTCGGTTTGTCTGGTACCGGCCGGCATCAGCAGTAATTCTGAAGTATTTGTTCTGCACCCTTTTTTACTCTTGTTATGTTTGGTGTCTGCGGCCATTGACCAGATTTTCAGAGCCGTAAGTGATGGCTGGTTCCTATGACGGTTTTGAAGATTTTCTTTTTGGCGCGCATATTTATTCTGTTTCCTTTGATGATTGGGTACAGTCTGAATATTGCTGCTGCAGCCTTGTTACAAACGTGTGTAACATGGTCTCTAAATGTCAACCTCTTGTCCAGCTTGATGCCTAGATACTTTATTGTGCCTGACCATGGAAGATTGTTATTTCTGAGGCGTATATGCAGGTTAGGAGGTATTCTTTTTGAATGTGAATCGTATTGTATTGCTTGGGTTTTCTCCGCGTTTATTGTTTTTTGTTTCCATTGGTTAGCCCATTTCTGGATGGATTGTAGGTGTTGCTCTATTTTTGTGACTCTATATTGCAGGTTAGAACTGCTGCGGTAGACTGCAGTGTCGTCTGCAAATAGTGACAAGTGTCCTCCCAGCTGTTTGTTTGTGTATATTGAGTAGAGAATGGGCCCCAGCACTGAGCCTTGCGGGACTCCAGCCTCTATGGATCTAGTGTTACTTGCCGCTCCTGGTACATGGACATAGAATGCTCCGTTGCGGAGAAAAGAAGCAATAATGTGGATGGGGCAGTTGTACTGGTGGAGCTTGTAGATAAGGCGTTATCCGATGTCAAGCAGGACTGCTCCAGTACTGTGTCTAATGTTTCTGGCCTGACATATGTGCTCGACTAGTCTGGTCACCTGGTGGGTGGTGCTGTGTTCTTCGCGGAATCGGAATTGTTGTGGGATGATTATGTTGTTATCCTTTAAGAATTGAATTTCTTCAGTTCAGTTTGAATGAGCTTTCCGAGGACCTTTCCAAGGAAGTTGGCCTATAGTTTTGCGGAAATAATAAGTCCTTGTTTGGCTTTGGTAATGTGATGACTCGGGCCTGTTTCCAAGTAGTTTAGTCTGAAGCAAGCATTATATATTGATGTTAGATAGATAATTGATAGTTGCTGGAGGTAGGTGATGTAGTAGTTGCGGTTTGATGGAATCTGGGCCTGATGCCTTCTTAGGATGTGTGTATGTTTGTGATGTGATAAGATACGGGGTTTCTGCGTTTATTGGATTGTGAAAGATGTTCTGATCGGGGCACTTAGGATGCGGTTTTACCCTTCTGAGTACCATTTCCTGGTGGTCATCAGTTTCGTCATCTACCGCTTCTGGTGCTTGGAATTGCCTTTCTAGTGAATCCGCCAGTGCTTCAGCTCGGTCTGTGGGGTCGTTCCTTCCCCATGTAGATGTAGATGTTTCGTGTCTAGTTTACGAGTTTTAAGAAATTTCCAGAATTTTTCCTGGTCCCTTCCTGCTTCTCGTAACGTTTCCTCCCACGCCTCGCTACGGTGGTTTTCGGAGCTCTCTTTTTGATCCTCCCGGCCAATTGCTCTGATTTTCGTCGGTCGGCTGGGTCCCTGTAGTTTCTGGCGCGCGCGGGCTGCGGTTGGCGCCTTTGGTGGCAACGGCCGGGGCAAGCAGCGGTGTGTGGTGTGGTGCGGGGCGGGCAGGGGCAGGGGCAGGGGCAGTGGTGGTTGACGGATGGCCTGGGGGCCGAAAAACGGGGCCGGACGGCGGACGGCGGACGGCGGACGGATGTTGAGAGAGGCGGCGCGCACGCGTCTCGCGCGGACACAGGCGCCACAGCGTTGATGATTGGAAGGAGGTGCGGTGCGGGGATGGGCCCAGGAAAAAAGACGGTCGTGGCCCCTGTCTTGGGTGCGTGTCGACGTCAGCACCGTCGGTGTGGTGTGGGCAGGGAGGGGGGAAAAGCGGGCTGCGGGCTGCGGAGGGAATGGTGGTGGGGAGTAGGCACACATGTGGGCGGGCGCAAAATCGGCCGGTGCCCGTAAACCGCGGCGGGATATTGGGTGGAAAAGAGGGAAATTGTAGAAAGGAAAACAAGCGGAGGGGGCGAATGTGGTGGGGTGGGGGGACGGGCGGGGGCGAGGCGACAGCTTGCTTTTTCTTTTTCATTTTATTTTATTTTGTTGTAGTGTTTTTGTTTTTTTTTTTTTGTTTTTTTTTGCGTGTGTGTGGCCTTGGAGAGGCTGGTCTTGTGTGGCTTACGCTTTGGGTGCGTGTGTTGGTACTTTTTCGTTTTTTTCTTGTTCTGCAGAGCAGGGGCGGGGCGGTGGGAACGGCTGGCTGGCTGTGCCCAGAGGAGGAGGAGACGCTGGCGGCGGGCCCGGCTCCTGGGGCTGCTGTTGCATGCGCTGTGCAAAGAAAGGAAGAGTGGGTTTGTTTGGCTGGTGAAGTGCATTATTTAAGTGTGGGCTTGCCGGCCTGGCTCCGATGCGCAGGTAGATAGATGCCGGCGGCGACCGCAGGCAGGCGCGTTGTGTGTACAGAGGGACGAGCCATGTGTTTTGCAAGCAGGACGTGGCGTGCCGAGTGGAGAGGAGGCGGCGGCTCGGCTCGGTTCGGCCCGGTCCGGCGGTGCCGCGCTGTTGTCGCGGACGTGAGCGCCCCCTGGCGGGCGGGTGGTTGGCGGCGGCGTGGTGGACGCGTGTGGCAGTTGTGTGCACGGGTTGCTTGGGCGAGTGAGCAGTGGCTGGCGGTGTTGGCGCGTCGTCGGGGAGGTATGTGTTGCGGCCGCGTCTGCTGCGCGCTGCGTCGTTGTGTCGACTGTGTGTGGGCGTGGGCACGTGTGCTCTGCCGAGGGCGTCGTAAAAAAGTGGGTCGCGGTGTGCGTGCGTAGCCCGTGATGATGTATTGTGCGTCGCGTCGTTGTGTGCGAAACGGATGCCGAGAGGTGTGTGGTGAGTGCGAAGCGCGAATGTGCGGCGTTTGGCGGTTTCGGTGTGTTTTCTGTTTTTGCGGCGTGAGAGTGGGGCTGGCTGGCTGTTTGTTGTTGGTTGCCTTGTGTGTGTAGGTTGATGGCGCGACGCGGAGGGGACGCCGTTTGCTGCGTGCCTTGCCTCGCGTGTGTTTGGGTCGTGGGGGCGGTGTTTTTGTTTGTATTTGGATTTTCATTTTTTGGCGTGTTGTGTCGTGTATGGCAAGGGCGAGAGGAGTAGTGCGGTAGTGGTAGTGCAGTAGTGTCGTTGCGGCACGGGCGTCTGGTGGGGCTGTGCGTCGTGGCGGGGAAGGTGTGTAGGTTGCGGCGATGCGGCGAGCCCAGCCCGTCGTTTGACGGTGTGCCGGGTGAGTTGCGCTGCGAATCGAGTGTGGCGGGAAGGGAGCTGCGTGGCGCCTGCGTCCGTTGGCAGCAGGGGCTGTGCTTTTGAGAGTTTGTTTGATTTCGGGACGACGACGACGACGACGACTGGTTGGTTGGTTGGTTGGTTGGTGGGTGGGGTGGCGTGCACGTTTGTCGTACTGGGCGAGTCGATTGCCTGCCGGCTGGCGAAAGGTGCGCCGCCGCCGCCCGTCTCTCGCGCTCTGTGTTGTTTTTTTTTTTTTTTTCTGTGTGTGTCGGCTGCGTTTTTGTTTGCGGTGCGCGCGAAAACGGTGGTGCCGAAAGTGTGCCGGCGTGGCGTTGCGACCGCGACCGCGACCGCGACCGCGACGAGCCGCGGGCGCGCCATTTGGCTGGTGTTGCGTGAAGAGCGGCTGTGTACGGGTAGTGGCTGTAGCCGTACGTGTACGTGCATCCGGCCCGGCCGCCAGCCCAGCCCAGCCCAGCCGAGTCGGGTGAGCGGAGGCCGACACGTGGTGGTGCTGTGCTCTCTCGGCTCGGGGGGGTTTGTGTGTGTGTGCGTGCGTGCGTGCGTGCGTGTGTGTGTGTGTGTGTGTGTGTGTGTGTGTGTGTGTGTGTGTGTGTGTCTCGTTCGCTCTCCGGAATCTGCTCGTTCTGCTGATCCCCGCCTGTCGGCGTCGTTTATTTTTACTTATTTATTTTTTACCTGTTGTTTGTTTTTCGACGTCGTCTTGCAGTTTTGTCCTTTGCGGCGTGCCGACGACCCGCCGCGCGACCTTATGAAACCCCAAAGCGTGGCGTGGCCGAGCCGCAGCAGCTAAGGGGGTGCGGCCGCCTCGACGCCTTAACCTCCTAAACTTCTTTAAGCCGTTAACGCAGCCACCTAAACTAACGTAACCTAACCTAAGCCCTTAGGCCAACCCCCAAGTCGCCTTAACCTAACGTACGTGACCGCAACCTTAGCTTAACGCCTACGTTAAGACGTGACGTCACGTCAACGCTTAACCTAACCCTGACGCCTTCTTAGCCTAACCTGACGTAACCTAAGGTAAGGTAACCGTTGAAAGAAAGAAACCACCTTTGTTTTGACGTTGAGGCGTGTAAGGTCGGCTGTGAGGGCAGATTCGGTGTGTCTGTAGTTGGGGCTGGCTGGTAAATTTATTTTGTTTGTTTGTTTATCGTTGTTTTGTTTTCGCCTGTGGCGGGGGGGTTGGCGCTCCGTCGGCCGGTGCCATGTTGCGCAGGCGGCGATCGTAAAAAAGTAAAAAAAAAAAAAAAAAGAAAAAAAAATGTGTTGGAAGGGCTGTGGGTGTTGGCGGGCGAGGCGAGAGGAGGAGGACGGCCCGCGGCCGTGGCCCGACGGCTGCGGGCCGATCGGGAAAACGGCGGAAGGCGATGGGGCGGCGGAGGTGCGTTTGTGCACGGCCGTCATCGCCGCACGACTCGGCTCGTGTGGCTGTGGCGCCGGCCGCGGTGGCCGGGCTGCCGCGGCGACGGTGTGGGAGTTTTGACGAAGGTTTGGCCATTGTGGCGGGTCGTCGGCTGGGGCTGTGGGGGCGGCATTTGGGCGGGGGCGGCGATTCTCGGCGGGCCGACCCAGGCTGTGGCGCGCGGTGGCTGCAGTTTGGCCGTGGTTTGCGGCGCCGCCGCGGCGACTGGTTGGCGACCGTGGTGTCGGTGTGTGTAGCCCCATCCTCGGTGGTTTGAATGGCGCGGGTGGTTGCGGCGCAGGTTGGGGGCTGCTCCGCGCAGGCTGTCGGACGTTGGGCGGTAGCAAGCGCGGGAGGCGCGGCGCGGCGGCGCGGCGGCGCGCCGAGTGGCGGCCGCTCTCTCGGCCGTCCGCGCCCGCCCGCGACACTGGCTGGGCCAGGCGCGTGCGCGGCTATTCTCTGCTGCGCGCCCCTCGCTGTTGTGCGTCGTCGAAGGAGAGAAGGAAGCGAAACCAAGGGGAAAAAAAGAAAAGAGAACAGGCAAAAGATGGCAGACCAGGCGGCTACGAACGAGACTGCCGCGGCACCCGCCGCCACCGGCACTACGAAGAAGGCCAAGTCTGCGTCGTCTGCGAAGAAGCCGCGCGCCAAGCCTGCGCACCCGCGCACCTCTGAGATGGTGACGGCCGCCATCAAGAGTCTGAAGGAGCGCGGCGGGTCGTCGCTGCAGGCGATCAAGAAGTACATTGCCGCGCACTACAAGCTGGACGCGGAGAAGCTGGCGCCCTTTATCAAGAAGTACCTCAAGTCGGCCGTCGTGGCTGGCGAGCTGGTGCAGACGAAGGGGAAGGGCGCGTCGGGCTCTTTCAAGCTTGCCGGCGCCGGCGGCGGGGCGGCCGAGGGCGGCAAGGCTCGTGGTGGCGGCGGTGGTGCGAAGAAGAAGCGCGCCGCTCCGGCCAGCAAGGAGAAGAAGGGGGCCCGTGCGGCCGGCGCAAAGAAGGCTGGCGGCGTGAAGGCGGCGACCGGTCGGAAGGCGGGCGCCGCCAAGAAGGCGTCTGCGGCGTCGGCCGCTCCCGCGGGTGCGAAGAAGGCGGCTGCGGCCAAGCCGGCCAAGGCCAAGTCGCCGTCGAAGGCGAAGAAGGCCGCCAAGGTTCCGACGAAGAAGCCGAAGGCGCCGCGCCCGAAGAAGGCGACGGCGACGCCGTCTAAGGCGAAGGCTTCGCCCAAGAAGAAGAAGTAAAAAGGGCAGGGAAGGGTTGGCGGTTGACACCGTCGCCTGGTGGCCGGCGCGCAACCAGAGGCTGTCGCGCGGTCCCGGACAAAAACAAAAACGGCCCTTCTCAGGGCCATCAAAGCACGTCGGGAAGGTGTTGATTGTCGTGTCGTGGTCGGTCGGTTGCCTTGTCTGTCTGTCTTGCTTGCTGGCGTTTGTTTGTTTGTTTCATGTGTGGATGGTGTTTGCGTGCCGCGGTGGTTGGATTGTGGGGTCGTTGGCGGGCGTGGGCGGCGGCGCCGCGGTTGGTGTTACATAAAGTGTATTTTACTTTTATTATTTTTACCTATTTATTTTGCGCCGCGTTTGTTTGTTTGTCTTGGTGGTGGTTTTGGAATAGTCTTTTTTGCTTTGCTTTGCTTTGCTTTCCGGGCGTCACGTTTTGTGCCGTGGCCTGTGTGGGTGGCGCTATTGACGCTTGCGACTTGGCTCGGCCGGTGCGGTGCTTTTTTTTTTTTTTTTTTTTTTTTTGGAAACGGCGGCGCCGGGCCGGGCCGGGCCGGGGGTGGGACGACTGGACTGGACTGGAGAGTGAGTGGGGAACTAGTCGTTGCGACCGACAAAGTTTTGCTCGCGACGGAGAGACGTTAGTGGCCCTGAAAAGGGCCGTTTTGTTTGTTTGGCGGTGTGCGGGTTTAGGCGCGCTCGCCGCGGATGCGGCGCGCGAGCTGGATGTCCTTGGGCATGATGGTGACTCGCTTGGCGTGGATTGCGCACAGGTTGGTGTCTTCGAAGAGGCCGACGAGGTAGGCCTCGCTGGCCTCCTGCAGGGCCATGACTGCGGAGCTCTGGAAGCGCAGGTCGGTCTTGAAGTCCTGGGCGATCTCGCGCACTAGGCGCTGGAATGGCAGCTTGCGGATGAGCAGCTCTGTGCTCTTCTGGTAGCGCCTGATTTCTCGCAGGGCGACGGTGCCCGGCCTGTAGCGGTGGGGCTTCTTGACGCCGCCGGTGGCGGGCGCGCTCTTCCTCGCCGCCTTGGTGGCGAGCTGTTTGCGCGGCGCCTTTCCGCCGGTGGACTTGCGGGCCGTTTGCTTTGTCCGGGCCATGGCTACTGCGGATGCGGATGCGGCGTGGAGGATATGCGTGCGCGACGGCGTCCGGTGCTGCCTTGACAACGGGCCCGCGCGCCCCGGGTGCTGCGCTTATATGCCCTCGGTGCGCGGTGGTGGGGGGAGGGGAGGGCGGGCCGCGGGGCCCCAGAGTCTATATAGGGGGGCGGCGCGCGCGCTGGGCGCCACAACCGTAGCCGACTCGCTAGCGCCGGGTGAGGAGCTTGCCTTGCTTTCTTGTTTTTTATATTATTGTGGTTGAGACGCTTGAAGAAGAAGAAGAATGACAGGCCGCGGCAAGGGAGGAAAGGGGCTCGGCAAGGGTGGCGCCAAGCGGCACCGCAAGGTGTTGCGCGACAACATCCAGGGCATCACGAAGCCCGCGATCCGCCGCCTGGCGCGCAGGGGCGGCGTGAAGCGCATCTCTGGTCTGATCTACGAGGAGACGCGCGGAGTGCTGAAGGTGTTCCTGGAGAACGTGATCCGCGACGCGGTGACGTACACTGAGCACGCCAAGCGCAAGACTGTGACGGCCATGGACGTGGTGTACGCCCTGAAGAGGCAGGGGCGCACCCTGTACGGTTTCGGCGGTTAGGCGGTGTGAGACCGAAGGAAGGAAAGAGAGAGATTGAGAAACGGCCCTTTTCAGGGCCACCACAGTGTTCGGAAGTTGAAAAGTGCGAAAGAGTCTGTGTTGCTGGTTTTTTCTCTTTTCCTTTTTAGTCTACTTGGCCTTTTAGTTTTGTTTGGAGGGTTTTTTTGACGTGGTGTGCGGTGCGGTTGGGAGGGAAGGAAGCGTGCCCTTGCGTTGTGTGAGCTCCTTCCTTCCTTCCTTCCTTCCTTCCCCTCCCTCTTTGCTTGTATGCTTCTTGTCGGTGGATGGGCTGTGTGTTGCGGCGCGGCTGAGTGCCGAGGGGTTATTTTTGAGGTGTGTTGTTGTGCGCCACGTGTGCTGGTTAATGGTCGCGAGACTGTGCGTGCGTGGAGTTGAGTGGAGGAGGTGGCCAAGTACGTGTGTACAAGATGGCGGCGCCTGTGTGTGTAAGAAGGAAAAAACCGTACACAGAAAGAGAGAGAGAAAAGTGGTGCGACGAACGACTGGAATTCTGCTTTGGACGTAGGTTTGTGTGGTGGCCCTGAAAAGGGCCGATTGTGTTTTGTTTTTTGAGCCGAGGCGGCAAATGGCGCGCTGCGTGCCAAGGGAGCACGCGGCGGTTGCCGATTGCGCTGTCTCTCTTTTAGGCCTTCTTCTCGGTCTTCTTTGGCAGCAGGACGGCCTGGATGTTGGGCAGGACACCTCCCTGTGCGATGGTGACGCCCGACAAGAGCTTGTTGAGCTCCTCGTCGTTGCGTATGGCGAGCTGCAGGTGGCGCGGGATGATGCGCGTCTTCTTGTTGTCGCGGGCCGCGTTTCCGGCCAGCTCGAGCACCTCAGCCGCGAGGTACTCCATGACGGCGGCGAGGTAGACGGGCGCCCCGGCGCCGACGCGCTCGGCGTAGTTTCCCTTGCGCAGGAGGCGGTGGATTCTGCCGACCGGGAACTGGAGCCCAGCCCTGCTTGAGCGGGACTTTGACTTGCCCTTGACTTTGCCTCCCTTTCCGCGTCCGGACATGGCGATGGGCTAGTTTGGAAAGAAGCGAGAAAGAAAAGCACAACGCCCCAAACGGTGCGAGCCGCAGCGAGTCGAGCAGCGGAGTGCGTGCCGGCGCCGGCGGGGTGGGGGTCCTTTATGGGCTCGGGTGCGGCGGCCGGTTGCGCGCGCGCCCCATTGGTCGGCGGCCGCAGCAGGGCGAGCTGGTAAAGGTGCGGCGGCGGCGTGCGGCGGGTGCCACATCACCTTCCTCGTCAGACACTAGCTGTGACTCTGACCAGCTTGTCATAGCCACAGACAGCGACTCGGGCTCGGTCTCCTCATTGACCGACCCTGAAGTCAGACGTAGCGAAAGGCTACGTAAGATCAACTCTGGGCAGCCTCCGCAACCCGCAGCCGCGGAGAAACTCCGGGCGCGCGAAAACCAGAGCGTGGTTTCAAATGCGCAAGACGCAAAAGTACGACAACCACCACTAGACCAGCAGAAGCAACATCAACAAAAGCAGGTGGATCACTCAACTGCGACCGCAGATGCGTCCAATAATCAAAAGCAAAATCAAGTTGCAGGCGTCGGAACGGTGCAAGGCGCTCAAAACACAACGGTGCCCCCAGCAATGACACAAACTCAGCGCCAGCCCAGAGGCAGAAGGGTGCCCCCGATAACAGTTTTTGAGACCAAAGGGTACACTACCCTCATCGGTCAGATACAAGGGAAGCTGAAAGGAGCACTAAGCACATCCTACAAGGGTGACAGCATCGTATACCAGGCAACAAATCCCGAGGACTTCCATTTCCTCAAAGAAGAATTTCGAAAACGGAAGATCGAATTCTTCACATACAGTGACGACCCGAAGGGGACACTTAAGGTCGTCATTAAAAAGCTCACTCCATACTGGACCACAGACGATGTCAAAAACGCCCTAATTGAGAAAGGGTTTCAAGTGCAGGACGTGTTTCAGCAAACGAAACCGCAGACCATTGTAAACGAATACGGCGAAACAGTCTCGGCTCCCAGAATAAAAACGGCCAATTTTCAAGTGAATCTCCTGAACACTGCTGAGGCCCGCAAAATATTCAAAGTTACACAGCTGCTACACATGCAGGTCACGGTGGAGCTATACAAAAGACCAAACGGTCCGACGCAATGTTACCTGTGTCAACGCTTTGGGCATGGGGCGTCTCAGTGTGAACTTAGACCCCGCTGCGTGAAATGCGCCGGGCCACACCTTTCTGGGGCCTGCACTAAAAAGCCCGACGCGCCAGCAACGTGCGCAAACTGCGGGGGCAACCACCCAGCCTCCTTCAGGGGCTGCTCAGAGCGAGTGCGGATCGTCCAGGCCTGGGAACGAAGACGAGCACCCCCAACCAGCAGACATGTCCCACCAACCACCACGCCGCGAACAGCAGCGGCAACAAAACCACCCCCGCCACCACCTGCGGATACACCACACTCCTCCCCTCCACCAAAACAAACTCAGGTGGGAACAAATACATTAGAAACTCCCTCAACACCACAGGATGCAGTTGCATCCTGTTCCCCACCACCGGAGCGATCTCCGCCCCAAGCACAGCCCACGCTCGCCGAAATAGTGAGAACAGGGCGCACCCCACCAAACTCCCCTAAACCAAAGCCCACAATCCCGAAACAACAACCTGGCAGAATCCTGCCCTCCAAGGTGACTCTGCATCCGCCGCTAGCCGCACCTCCCCCCAGCACCTGTGTTCTAGAGGAACAGACAAGTGCGACACCTCTCCCCTCAACCTCTGCAGCGACTGAGGCTGCTCCCCCACTAGCCAGTCATTCAATGGCAACCGCCACAGAGCCCCCAACTGCTCCTGCGGTGACAATTCAAACCAACATCGCCAGTGACAACACCACTGCCCAGCAAAGCATCACAGAGGACTCACAGGTACAAACACCTCAAATTTTATCACAAATCTGGCAGTTTGTCAAAAACCTTCTCCCTCAAAATTTTGTTACCAAAATCACACAGATTATCAATCAGTTCTTAGCAGCCCCAGATCTTCTCAGTAAAGTGACACTAATTATCACAAACATCTTGCCCCTGCTCCTAAATGGCAAATGAAAACCAGCACATCACTATCGCCATCTGGAACGCTGACGGTGTTTCCCACGATCGATTCGAGCTCGAGATGTTCCTCGATGACCATGGGGTGGATGTGGCACTCCTAAACGAGACCCACCTAACCCCTGATGAGAGCTTTCGAGTCCGAAATTATGTGTTGGCCAGAAATGACCGCCCTAACAGACCAGGTGGCGGTACAGCCATTCTCATTAAAAATCGAATATGCCACAGGGTAATACAAACGCCACCACTCATAAACACAGAGGCAACAGCAGTCGAAGTTATTCTTAACAACCACCCCACACTTCTGGTGGCGGCATACCACCCACCCCAAGCCAGACTGTTTCCCAGTGACCTGGACGATCTCTTGGACATAAACCACAGAACCATAATAGGAGGGGACCTGAATGCCAAGCACAGGGCATGGGGATGTCGTGCTACAAACACAAGTGGCAACAAACTACTGAGATACCTTGATAACCATCCAGCAGTAAGGGTTGTCTCAACTGATGAGCCTACTCATGTTCCCTATGACTCCAGGTGCCTGCCTGACAAATTGGACATATTCCTCTTAAAAAACGTTAACCTCAACACAACGACAGAGGTAATCAACAGCCTAAATTCAGACCATAGCCCTGTTATTCTAAGATTTCAGGGTGACCAAGACATTCCAAGTAACAGAATAATTACAACTTACAACACAAATTGGGCGAGGTACAAGGAACTGGTCACTCTACACATACCTGACCAGGCTCCTGACATGCAGACCCCAGAAGAAATCGACCAGGCTATAGCAGAATTAACCCAAATCATCACGACGTGTGGGGAAGCATCAACCATCAAAATAACGCACAACAGCGGACGGAGCAACCTGCCCCCAGACCTTGCGCAACTAATTACGGACAAGAACAGAACGCGCAAGAGATGGCAAACTTTTCGTGACCCCCAAGACAGGAGACGCATGTTTAGGATGGCCAGGGAAATCCAGACCAGACTTAAACTGCTACGAAGTGCTAGATGGGAACAAAGCCTGCAAACAGCAGAGCAAAATCCCGAAAAATTCTGGGGAATCATCAAATCCAGACGACAACCCCAAAAAGCCAGCAGACCACTTCATGGGCAAAACGGTTTAGTCTATACCCCACACGACAAAGCAACCGCCATGGCAAACACGCTCGAGCTGCAATTCCAAGAGAATATAATCGATGAAGACGAGGAAGAAGCAGAAGCCCTGGAGCGCAGAGTTGAGCGTCACCTACATCGAACACTTCGTGCCAGACCAGTCACCAACTTTGTGCCGACCACTGAACGTGCAGTCTCTGTTCTCATCAGGCGAATCGGCAATGCAAAAGCCCCTGGTCCCGATAACATCAAACCCCCCTTTCTTAGAAACCTTCCTCAACCTGCTATCTCTCACCTTACAGCCATCCTAAACAGTTGCCTCTCCATACAATACTTCCCTTCAGCCTGGAAGGTTGCAAAAGTTATTTCCATTCCAAAGCCCAATAAAGATCAGTTATTCCCGCAAAACCACCGCCCCATCTCCCTACTATGTCATCTCTCCAAACTTCTCGAAATTCTTATACAAAACTCCCTACTCCAGTTTCTATCCATAAACAACATCATCATCCCTGAACAATTTGGTTTTCGTGCTGGACATAGCACTGTACAGCAAGCCATTCGCCTGGTGGAGCATGTCTGCACGGAGAAGAGCCAGGGCAACAGCACCGCAGCTATTTTCTTGGATATTGAAAAGGCTTTTGATCGTGTTTGGCATGACGGCTTGCTATATAAGATCTCCAAACTCAACTGCCCTCTCCACCTGCTGAAAATCATTCAGTCTTTCCTCTCTGACAGGAAATTTTACTCATACATAGAAAAGGCAAAAAGTGGCATGAAACTCATAGAAGCAGGTGTCCCACAGGGATCTGTGCTTGGCCCCCTCCTATATCTTCTGTATACAAATGACATCCCGAAAGAGCCGGGTGGCAACATAGCCTTATATGCTGATGACACAGCACTCTATCTCAGTGGCAGAAACATTAATTACCTAGCCTACAGCCTACAACGACATCTCAACAAAGTTGCAAACTGGTGCAACATCTGGAAAATAAAAATAAATGCTGACAAATGTCAAACAATCCTATTTTCTCATAAAATCAAGAAACCCATAATAAACATCACTTACAATGAACAAATACTCCCATGGAAAAATGAAATCACATACTTAGGACTAAAATTGGACAAAAACCTAACATTCAAGCATCACATAAGAGAGGCGAGGAACAAAGGCTCCGCCCGGCTCTACCAACTATACCCATTATTAAAGGGAATGGGATTGTCCATATCAGCAAAGCTCAGAATCTGGAAAACAATAGTCCTGCCTGTCATCCTCTACGGCTCTGAAGTGTGGAGCATGGCAGCAGACACTAATCTAGCCCAATTGGAGGTCGTCCAAAATAAAACCCTAAGAATTATTGCAGACGTACCAAGACTGACTAGCAATGAGGAAATCAGGGCAATGCTAGGGCAACCCTCTTTCTATCACATAATCAAACAAAAATCACAAACATTCTACGAATCATCTCATTCATCACCGTACCAGCTCATCAATACACTGGGACGGAACCCTCACCCTCAACTCAGAGCTCCTATCAACACACTCCATCGCCACTACAGGCGGTAACCATCTTCTCATCCTCATGAAACAGGATACTCATCTCCACCTCTATCATCATCATCACTAACGCCATCCACCCGGGGGGAAAATCCCCAAGCCATTACTGCACACAAGCCACATACGAACCCACAGGATCATTTCGTGAGACAGAGCGTTGAAAGAACGCTGGCTCTCCAGAACTAGCATGGGTGCAAACCCAGCCATCTCATGTCCGGCGGGTGCCACTGTGTGGGGAGACGCTGACTGGAGCGGAGCGCCTGACTGACTGACTGTTTGTTCGTGATGCCGCCCAAGACTAGCGGGAAAGCCGCCAAGAAGGCTGGCAAGGCGCAGAAGAACATTTCGAAGGGCGACAAGAAGAAGAAGCGCAAGAGGAAGGAGAGCTATGCCATCTACATCTACAAGGTGCTGAAGCAGGTGCACCCTGACACGGGCATCTCTTCGAAGGCGATGAGCATCATGAACAGCTTCGTGAACGACATTTTCGAGCGCATTGCGGCCGAGGCTTCTCGCCTGGCGCACTACAACAAGCGCTCGACCATCACGTCCCGCGAGATCCAGACCGCTGTGCGGCTCTTGCTGCCTGGCGAGCTGGCCAAGCACGCGGTGAGCGAGGGCACGAAGGCGGTGACCAAGTACACGAGCTCCAAGTAAGGAGGTGGCTCTTGGAAATAGGAGGCTCGTCCGCGGCGCGGCGAAGAAAAGAAAAAACGGCCCTTTTCAGGGCCACCGAAATGCCTTTGCGGGAAGGGCGGAATTGTTGTTGTTGTTGTTGTTGTTGTTGTTGTTGTGAGCGGGTGGACGGCGGCACAGCTGTAGCTGTAGCTTGTGGTGTGGTGCGGCGCCGGCGCCTTTGGTTTTGGTGTGACGTTGGGATACGCACTTTAGCCACAGCCGGGTCGTGGGCGTGGGTGTTTCGAGACGTGTTGGTGTTAGGGGGGCGGATCGCTGGAGTTGGCTTGTTTGATATATATATATATATATATATATATTTTTTTTGTCCCCTTTGTATGGTATGGCCGGAGGTGTGGAACGGAAAGCAAACCGCGACTGTCGGATGTCACACCGTTGGTGGCGAGGGTGAGAAACACGTTGCCGCCTACAGCTGCTTCTACGCCGAGCGGGTGCGTTAAGTTAGTTGGTTGGTTGGGCGACGTAAAAGTGGAGCGTGGAGGTGTGTGTGAACGTGAGGAGACACGCATTGCATTGTATTTGTACGCGCGAGGTGAGTTAGGAGACCACGCGCCACGACGTACGGTGCCCTCTTTCGACCTGACGTCTGACGTCTGGTTTTTGTTTGTGGAGGCGGTGTCGTCATTCTGGATGTACGTGTATTTTCCGCTCAGTTGAGTGAGGTGACGCGAGACGACGGCGTCGGTGGTGTTTTTGTTTTGTTGTTGGCGCCCCGGGGATGAAGAGGGGCACCCGACGGTAACGAGAGGTTGCACTTTGTGATCGGTCGAATGTCCGGGGAGCGAGGAATAGGGTGGGGGGTTGAAAAGAAACGCCAGTGTAGGGCAACGGGACGGTGAACGTTCCCGTGGTGTCGGAGGTGTGCAGTGGGGGGGAGGAAAAAAAAAAGCGCGTAACGGCGCGGCTGCCGTGGTGGAAACGTTCTCTCCAACTTTGGTGGTGTCCCCTGTGTGTTTTGTTGTTCTCTATATCGTGTGTCCCCTCGCACAAGACGCTCTCTGGGCGGGTTTGATTCATTCATTTTTGCATTGTCACGTAGCGTAGAATGGAATGCGCAAGAGTTGAGTGAGACTGGCGACGGTATATGGTCTGAGCAGCGTCAGCTGCACTGCACACTCCCCGGAAAAGAATCTTGGATGCCGTGCTAACTGAAATTTGGTGGACGGGGTTCTCAGGGCTGTTTTCCTATTTTGTTGTTTGTTTGTCTCTAGTTAAGATGGTGAAATGACGTCGAAGAAGCAGTATTGCAAATACTGTTATGGAAATGCCCTAGTTTGATGAAAGGAAATGTGTGTTGAATATACAGGATGGTAAAGACCAAGTGCGTTGAAAGAAACGTTGTGAAGGAACGAACGTTCCCTGAATTGGTTTCTTTTTGTTCCCGAGTTGTGTACAATGGACGACGGTTGTGCCATATCGCAGCATTGCATCATCCCCAGGTTTTATTTCAATTGAGCGATAAAAAAAGGAAAAAGAGAAGAACAAGAACACTATCGAAATGGTCTATGGTGTGTGACCCACAATTGTTGTCTTTAAATCACTTACCCAACCATGTCGTAAAAATATTTTTTTTTTTTTTTTACAGTGGCTGCCGAATGACCTAGATGTAACAGAGAGAGAGAGAAACACATGGCGTGTCAGATGTTTGTTTTCTTTTCCCCCCCGTCAAGTGGCAAATGCGAACACCGTCAGCTGTAATTGACGATCGACACTAGTATGGCGCGAAAAGGGGGTGCGACCTGTGCAGTTGTGGGTGAAACTTTGGGTGATGGGCTGTCATGCGGCATCGCGTGCGTTCATTACCCCTCGGCGGCGGCGCCGCAGCTCCGTCCAGCTCGCGCTCTCGGAAACAACCCTCTCGTAATGCCGCGTCTCCTCCGTCACTGCAATTTTCAAAGGGAAACCTGTGTGGCCGGTGGGGGTGTGTCAACCGTTGGCCTCAAGCTCCGCCGACAAAAAGTGTTGAGTGTATCCAGTGTGAGAGAGGTTGACGCTTTTCGTGGGGTGTGTGTGTGTGTGTGTGGCAATGTTTTGAAAAGTTTGCAACGTACGTTAAGAAGTGTTGACGCTGAAACTTGCGGGCTGTGTGGCCCTGGTGGTTGGCTGGCTGGAGACGCGGGCGTGTCCAGTCGGTCGGTTGTTGTGGCTGAAAGGTACGTATACGGTTCCGCCGTCCCGTCGGAACTGCGTCTGTCTGGAAGGTATGACGTGACGTGCAGTTTTTATTAGGTCAGCCCTTGTTGTGTATTGTTCCATTTGTTGCTCACTCGTCACCCGTATTTGGTGTGGCGATGTATGTGGACGTACTGCTGGATCAGTGTCAGGGTTTCCGTGGGAGGTGTTGGTTGGGGTTGGATTTGCCTGACACGGCTGAGTCCGCAATTGGCCTGCCGTTCGTTGATGCGATATGTGGGTTCTGAGGAAGAATGTGTACGAGATAGTTGCCCCTGCCCTGCCCTTTCTTTCGCGTTCGTGTGTGCCCCCCTTGTTGTGTAGTGTGGGTTGAAAATGGTTCTTTACCGAGTGGGGGGGAATGGGATGGACGGATCCGTTGCTGTTGCTGTCACCGTCAAGACAACGCACGCACGCACGCACCCCTGTCCTACGAGAAGGTGTGTCAACCGGGGTTTCGGTAGTCGTGTGTGTAGGGGACGGGGAGAAGCAAAGTGGAGAGTGCGGCACGGGCAGAGAGTGGAATTGGGGCGCGTTGATGTTGGGAAACATCCCCCAAGGGTTGCGGGATGATGTGGCGGTGAGAGCGGGGGGCGGGGGAGAAAAGAAAAGCGAAAAAGAACTAAGGAAGAGGAGGAGGCGTGCGTGCGCGCAGTGGCGGGGCACCAAAGACCTGTCGTGTGGTGTCGGCCGAACGCGAGCGCGAACGCGAACGCGTGTGCGGGGCAGCGTCGGCACGGAGAAGCGAGGAGGAGAGAGAGAGAGAGAGAGAGAGAGAGAGAGAGAGAGCTGGTCTGATGGGTATTTTTTACCCCCTGTACTCGAAGGACCGGATCTGTCCTTGATCCCTGCCTTCTGTCTGATTATGTTGGGTAACAAAATGATGGGTCTCTTGGGTGTGTGTAGATGTTTGTTGTTTGAGTGAGTGTTATGGTGTTTGTATTTTATTTTTGTTTATCATGGTATGTTGTAGTTTGTGGTGTTTTGTCGTGATGGGAAATGTCGTTCTTGGGTCGGGTGGATTTTGTCCCAGATTTCTGATGAGTGGGTGGTTCGAATCCGTGGTTTGGTGGAAAAAAAAAAAAAAAAAAAAAAAAAAAAAAAAAAAAACAACAAAAACAACTTTATGGATTTTTCTTTGGATGATTTCCGGGATTTTGATTGAGTATGTTATGGTTTGTGTATATGTCTCGGTTTGTCTGGTACCGGCCGGCATCAGCAGTAATTCTGAAGTATTTGTTCTGCACCCTTTTTTACTCTTGTTATGTTTGGTGTCTGCGGCCATTGACCAGATTTTCAGAGCCGTAAGTGATGGCTGGTTCCTATGACGGTTTTGAAGATTTTCTTTTTGGCGCGCATATTTATTCTGTTTCCTTTGATGATTGGGTACAGTCTGAATATTGCTGCTGCAGCCTTGTTACAAACGTGTGTAACATGGTCTCTAAATGTCAACCTCTTGTCCAGCTTGATGCCTAGATACTTTATTGTGCCTGACCATGGAAGATTGTTATTTCTGAGGCGTATATGCAGGTTAGGAGGTATTCTTTTTGAATGTGAATCGTATTGTATTGCTTGGGTTTTCTCCGCGTTTATTGTTTTTTGTTTCCATTGGTTAGCCCATTTCTGGATGGATTGTAGGTGTTGCTCTATTTTTGTGACTCTATATTGCAGGTTAGAACTGCTGCGGTAGACTGCAGTGTCGTCTGCAAATAGTGACAAGTGTCCTCCCAGCTGTTTGTTTGTGTATATTGAGTAGAGAATGGGCCCCAGCACTGAGCCTTGCGGGACTCCAGCCTCTATGGATCTAGTGTTACTTGCCGCTCCTGGTACATGGACATAGAATGCTCCGTTGCGGAGAAAAGAAGCAATAATGTGGATGGGGCAGTTGTACTGGTGGAGCTTGTAGATAAGGCGTTATCCGATGTCAAGCAGGACTGCTCCAGTACTGTGTCTAATGTTTCTGGCCTGACATATGTGCTCGACTAGTCTGGTCACCTGGTGGGTGGTGCTGTGTTCTTCGCGGAATCGGAATTGTTGTGGGATGATTATGTTGTTATCCTTTAAGAATTGAATTTCTTCAGTTCAGTTTGAATGAGCTTTCCGAGGACCTTTCCAAGGAAGTTGGCCTATAGTTTTGCGGAAATAATAAGTCCTTGTTTGGCTTTGGTAATGTGATGACTCGGGCCTGTTTCCAAGTAGTTTAGTCTGAAGCAAGCATTATATATTGATGTTAGATAGATAATTGATAGTTGCTGGAGGTAGGTGATGTAGTAGTTGCGGTTTGATGGAATCTGGGCCTGATGCCTTCTTAGGATGTGTGTATGTTTGTGATGTGATAAGATACGGGGTTTCTGCGTTTATTGGATTGTGAAAGATGTTCTGATCGGGGCACTTAGGATGCGGTTTTACCCTTCTGAGTACCATTTCCTGGTGGTCATCAGTTTCGTCATCTACCGCTTCTGGTGCTTGGAATTGCCTTTCTAGTGAATCCGCCAGTGCTTCAGCTCGGTCTGTGGGGTCGTTCCTTCCCCATGTAGATGTAGATGTTTCGTGTCTAGTTTACGAGTTTTAAGAAATTTCCAGAATTTTTCCTGGTCCCTTCCTGCTTCTCGTAACGTTTCCTCCCACGCCTCGCTACGGTGGTTTTCGGAGCTCTCTTTTTGATCCTCCCGGCCAATTGCTCTGATTTTCGTCGGTCGGCTGGGTCCCTGTAGTTTCTGGCGCGCGCGGGCTGCGGTTGGCGCCTTTGGTGGCAACGGCCGGGGCAAGCAGCGGTGTGTGGTGTGGTGCGGGGCGGGCAGGGGCAGGGGCAGGGGCAGTGGTGGTTGACGGATGGCCTGGGGGCCGAAAAACGGGGCCGGACGGCGGACGGCGGACGGCGGACGGATGTTGAGAGAGGCGGCGCGCACGCGTCTCGCGCGGACACAGGCGCCACAGCGTTGATGATTGGAAGGAGGTGCGGTGCGGGGATGGGCCCAGGAAAAAAGACGGTCGTGGCCCCTGTCTTGGGTGCGTGTCGACGTCAGCACCGTCGGTGTGGTGTGGGCAGGGAGGGGGGAAAAGCGGGCTGCGGGCTGCGGAGGGAATGGTGGTGGGGAGTAGGCACACATGTGGGCGGGCGCAAAATCGGCCGGTGCCCGTAAACCGCGGCGGGATATTGGGTGGAAAAGAGGGAAATTGTAGAAAGGAAAACAAGCGGAGGGGGCGAATGTGGTGGGGTGGGGGGACGGGCGGGGGCGAGGCGACAGCTTGCTTTTTCTTTTTCATTTTATTTTATTTTGTTGTAGTGTTTTTGTTTTTTTTTTTTTGTTTTTTTTTGCGTGTGTGTGGCCTTGGAGAGGCTGGTCTTGTGTGGCTTACGCTTTGGGTGCGTGTGTTGGTACTTTTTCGTTTTTTTCTTGTTCTGCAGAGCAGGGGCGGGGCGGTGGGAACGGCTGGCTGGCTGTGCCCAGAGGAGGAGGAGACGCTGGCGGCGGGCCCGGCTCCTGGGGCTGCTGTTGCATGCGCTGTGCAAAGAAAGGAAGAGTGGGTTTGTTTGGCTGGTGAAGTGCATTATTTAAGTGTGGGCTTGCCGGCCTGGCTCCGATGCGCAGGTAGATAGATGCCGGCGGCGACCGCAGGCAGGCGCGTTGTGTGTACAGAGGGACGAGCCATGTGTTTTGCAAGCAGGACGTGGCGTGCCGAGTGGAGAGGAGGCGGCGGCTCGGCTCGGTTCGGCCCGGTCCGGCGGTGCCGCGCTGTTGTCGCGGACGTGAGCGCCCCCTGGCGGGCGGGTGGTTGGCGGCGGCGTGGTGGACGCGTGTGGCAGTTGTGTGCACGGGTTGCTTGGGCGAGTGAGCAGTGGCTGGCGGTGTTGGCGCGTCGTCGGGGAGGTATGTGTTGCGGCCGCGTCTGCTGCGCGCTGCGTCGTTGTGTCGACTGTGTGTGGGCGTGGGCACGTGTGCTCTGCCGAGGGCGTCGTAAAAAAGTGGGTCGCGGTGTGCGTGCGTAGCCCGTGATGATGTATTGTGCGTCGCGTCGTTGTGTGCGAAACGGATGCCGAGAGGTGTGTGGTGAGTGCGAAGCGCGAATGTGCGGCGTTTGGCGGTTTCGGTGTGTTTTCTGTTTTTGCGGCGTGAGAGTGGGGCTGGCTGGCTGTTTGTTGTTGGTTGCCTTGTGTGTGTAGGTTGATGGCGCGACGCGGAGGGGACGCCGTTTGCTGCGTGCCTTGCCTCGCGTGTGTTTGGGTCGTGGGGGCGGTGTTTTTGTTTGTATTTGGATTTTCATTTTTTGGCGTGTTGTGTCGTGTATGGCAAGGGCGAGAGGAGTAGTGCGGTAGTGGTAGTGCAGTAGTGTCGTTGCGGCACGGGCGTCTGGTGGGGCTGTGCGTCGTGGCGGGGAAGGTGTGTAGGTTGCGGCGATGCGGCGAGCCCAGCCCGTCGTTTGACGGTGTGCCGGGTGAGTTGCGCTGCGAATCGAGTGTGGCGGGAAGGGAGCTGCGTGGCGCCTGCGTCCGTTGGCAGCAGGGGCTGTGCTTTTGAGAGTTTGTTTGATTTCGGGACGACGACGACGACGACGACTGGTTGGTTGGTTGGTTGGTTGGTGGGTGGGGTGGCGTGCACGTTTGTCGTACTGGGCGAGTCGATTGCCTGCCGGCTGGCGAAAGGTGCGCCGCCGCCGCCCGTCTCTCGCGCTCTGTGTTGTTTTTTTTTTTTTTTTCTGTGTGTGTCGGCTGCGTTTTTGTTTGCGGTGCGCGCGAAAACGGTGGTGCCGAAAGTGTGCCGGCGTGGCGTTGCGACCGCGACCGCGACCGCGACCGCGACGAGCCGCGGGCGCGCCATTTGGCTGGTGTTGCGTGAAGAGCGGCTGTGTACGGGTAGTGGCTGTAGCCGTACGTGTACGTGCATCCGGCCCGGCCGCCAGCCCAGCCCAGCCCAGCCGAGTCGGGTGAGCGGAGGCCGACACGTGGTGGTGCTGTGCTCTCTCGGCTCGGGGGGGTTTGTGTGTGTGTGCGTGCGTGCGTGCGTGCGTGTGTGTGTGTGTGTGTGTGTGTGTGTGTGTGTGTGTGTGTGTGTGTCTCGTTCGCTCTCCGGAATCTGCTCGTTCTGCTGATCCCCGCCTGTCGGCGTCGTTTATTTTTACTTATTTATTTTTTACCTGTTGTTTGTTTTTCGACGTCGTCTTGCAGTTTTGTCCTTTGCGGCGTGCCGACGACCCGCCGCGCGACCTTATGAAACCCCAAAGCGTGGCGTGGCCGAGCCGCAGCAGCTAAGGGGGTGCGGCCGCCTCGACGCCTTAACCTCCTAAACTTCTTTAAGCCGTTAACGCAGCCACCTAAACTAACGTAACCTAACCTAAGCCCTTAGGCCAACCCCCAAGTCGCCTTAACCTAACGTACGTGACCGCAACCTTAGCTTAACGCCTACGTTAAGACGTGACGTCACGTCAACGCTTAACCTAACCCTGACGCCTTCTTAGCCTAACCTGACGTAACCTAAGGTAAGGTAACCGTTGAAAGAAAGAAACCACCTTTGTTTTGACGTTGAGGCGTGTAAGGTCGGCTGTGAGGGCAGATTCGGTGTGTCTGTAGTTGGGGCTGGCTGGTAAATTTATTTTGTTTGTTTGTTTATCGTTGTTTTGTTTTCGCCTGTGGCGGGGGGGTTGGCGCTCCGTCGGCCGGTGCCATGTTGCGCAGGCGGCGATCGTAAAAAAGTAAAAAAAAAAAAAAAAAAGAAAAAAAAATGTGTTGGAAGGGCTGTGGGTGTTGGCGGGCGAGGCGAGAGGAGGAGGACGGCCCGCGGCCGTGGCCCGACGGCTGCGGGCCGATCGGGAAAACGGCGGAAGGCGATGGGGCGGCGGAGGTGCGTTTGTGCACGGCCGTCATCGCCGCACGACTCGGCTCGTGTGGCTGTGGCGCCGGCCGCGGTGGCCGGGCTGCCGCGGCGACGGTGTGGGAGTTTTGACGAAGGTTTGGCCATTGTGGCGGGTCGTCGGCTGGGGCTGTGGGGGCGGCATTTGGGCGGGGGCGGCGATTCTCGGCGGGCCGACCCAGGCTGTGGCGCGCGGTGGCTGCAGTTTGGCCGTGGTTTGCGGCGCCGCCGCGGCGACTGGTTGGCGACCGTGGTGTCGGTGTGTGTAGCCCCATCCTCGGTGGTTTGAATGGCGCGGGTGGTTGCGGCGCAGGTTGGGGGCTGCTCCGCGCAGGCTGTCGGACGTTGGGCGGTAGCAAGCGCGGGAGGCGCGGCGCGGCGGCGCGGCGGCGCGCCGAGTGGCGGCCGCTCTCTCGGCCGTCCGCGCCCGCCCGCGACACTGGCTGGGCCAGGCGCGTGCGCGGCTATTCTCTGCTGCGCGCCCCTCGCTGTTGTGCGTCGTCGAAGGAGAGAAGGAAGCGAAACCAAGGGGAAAAAAAGAAAAGAGAACAGGCAAAAGATGGCAGACCAGGCGGCTACGAACGAGACTGCCGCGGCACCCGCCGCCACCGGCACTACGAAGAAGGCCAAGTCTGCGTCGTCTGCGAAGAAGCCGCGCGCCAAGCCTGCGCACCCGCGCACCTCTGAGATGGTGACGGCCGCCATCAAGAGTCTGAAGGAGCGCGGCGGGTCGTCGCTGCAGGCGATCAAGAAGTACATTGCCGCGCACTACAAGCTGGACGCGGAGAAGCTGGCGCCCTTTATCAAGAAGTACCTCAAGTCGGCCGTCGTGGCTGGCGAGCTGGTGCAGACGAAGGGGAAGGGCGCGTCGGGCTCTTTCAAGCTTGCCGGCGCCGGCGGCGGGGCGGCCGAGGGCGGCAAGGCTCGTGGTGGCGGCGGTGGTGCGAAGAAGAAGCGCGCCGCTCCGGCCAGCAAGGAGAAGAAGGGGGCCCGTGCGGCCGGCGCAAAGAAGGCTGGCGGCGTGAAGGCGGCGACCGGTCGGAAGGCGGGCGCCGCCAAGAAGGCGTCTGCGGCGTCGGCCGCTCCCGCGGGTGCGAAGAAGGCGGCTGCGGCCAAGCCGGCCAAGGCCAAGTCGCCGTCGAAGGCGAAGAAGGCCGCCAAGGTTCCGACGAAGAAGCCGAAGGCGCCGCGCCCGAAGAAGGCGACGGCGACGCCGTCTAAGGCGAAGGCTTCGCCCAAGAAGAAGAAGTAAAAAGGGCAGGGAAGGGTTGGCGGTTGACACCGTCGCCTGGTGGCCGGCGCGCAACCAGAGGCTGTCGCGCGGTCCCGGACAAAAACAAAAACGGCCCTTCTCAGGGCCATCAAAGCACGTCGGGAAGGTGTTGATTGTCGTGTCGTGGTCGGTCGGTTGCCTTGTCTGTCTGTCTTGCTTGCTGGCGTTTGTTTGTTTGTTTCATGTGTGGATGGTGTTTGCGTGCCGCGGTGGTTGGATTGTGGGGTCGTTGGCGGGCGTGGGCGGCGGCGCCGCGGTTGGTGTTACATAAAGTGTATTTTACTTTTATTATTTTTACCTATTTATTTTGCGCCGCGTTTGTTTGTTTGTCTTGGTGGTGGTTTTGGAATAGTCTTTTTTGCTTTGCTTTGCTTTGCTTTCCGGGCGTCACGTTTTGTGCCGTGGCCTGTGTGGGTGGCGCTATTGACGCTTGCGACTTGGCTCGGCCGGTGCGGTGCTTTTTTTTTTTTTTTTTTTTTTTTTGGAAACGGCGGCGCCGGGCCGGGCCGGGCCGGGGGTGGGACGACTGGACTGGACTGGAGAGTGAGTGGGGAACTAGTCGTTGCGACCGACAAAGTTTTGCTCGCGACGGAGAGACGTTAGTGGCCCTGAAAAGGGCCGTTTTGTTTGTTTGGCGGTGTGCGGGTTTAGGCGCGCTCGCCGCGGATGCGGCGCGCGAGCTGGATGTCCTTGGGCATGATGGTGACTCGCTTGGCGTGGATTGCGCACAGGTTGGTGTCTTCGAAGAGGCCGACGAGGTAGGCCTCGCTGGCCTCCTGCAGGGCCATGACTGCGGAGCTCTGGAAGCGCAGGTCGGTCTTGAAGTCCTGGGCGATCTCGCGCACTAGGCGCTGGAATGGCAGCTTGCGGATGAGCAGCTCTGTGCTCTTCTGGTAGCGCCTGATTTCTCGCAGGGCGACGGTGCCCGGCCTGTAGCGGTGGGGCTTCTTGACGCCGCCGGTGGCGGGCGCGCTCTTCCTCGCCGCCTTGGTGGCGAGCTGTTTGCGCGGCGCCTTTCCGCCGGTGGACTTGCGGGCCGTTTGCTTTGTCCGGGCCATGGCTACTGCGGATGCGGATGCGGCGTGGAGGATATGCGTGCGCGACGGCGTCCGGTGCTGCCTTGACAACGGGCCCGCGCGCCCCGGGTGCTGCGCTTATATGCCCTCGGTGCGCGGTGGTGGGGGGAGGGGAGGGCGGGCCGCGGGGCCCCAGAGTCTATATAGGGGGGCGGCGCGCGCGCTGGGCGCCACAACCGTAGCCGACTCGCTAGCGCCGGGTGAGGAGCTTGCCTTGCTTTCTTGTTTTTTATATTATTGTGGTTGAGACGCTTGAAGAAGAAGAAGAATGACAGGCCGCGGCAAGGGAGGAAAGGGGCTCGGCAAGGGTGGCGCCAAGCGGCACCGCAAGGTGTTGCGCGACAACATCCAGGGCATCACGAAGCCCGCGATCCGCCGCCTGGCGCGCAGGGGCGGCGTGAAGCGCATCTCTGGTCTGATCTACGAGGAGACGCGCGGAGTGCTGAAGGTGTTCCTGGAGAACGTGATCCGCGACGCGGTGACGTACACTGAGCACGCCAAGCGCAAGACTGTGACGGCCATGGACGTGGTGTACGCCCTGAAGAGGCAGGGGCGCACCCTGTACGGTTTCGGCGGTTAGGCGGTGTGAGACCGAAGGAAGGAAAGAGAGAGATTGAGAAACGGCCCTTTTCAGGGCCACCACAGTGTTCGGAAGTTGAAAAGTGCGAAAGAGTCTGTGTTGCTGGTTTTTTCTCTTTTCCTTTTTAGTCTACTTGGCCTTTTAGTTTTGTTTGGAGGGTTTTTTTGACGTGGTGTGCGGTGCGGTTGGGAGGGAAGGAAGCGTGCCCTTGCGTTGTGTGAGCTCCTTCCTTCCTTCCTTCCTTCCTTCCCCTCCCTCTTTGCTTGTATGCTTCTTGTCGGTGGATGGGCTGTGTGTTGCGGCGCGGCTGAGTGCCGAGGGGTTATTTTTGAGGTGTGTTGTTGTGCGCCACGTGTGCTGGTTAATGGTCGCGAGACTGTGCGTGCGTGGAGTTGAGTGGAGGAGGTGGCCAAGTACGTGTGTACAAGATGGCGGCGCCTGTGTGTGTAAGAAGGAAAAAACCGTACACAGAAAGAGAGAGAGAAAAGTGGTGCGACGAACGACTGGAATTCTGCTTTGGACGTAGGTTTGTGTGGTGGCCCTGAAAAGGGCCGATTGTGTTTTGTTTTTTGAGCCGAGGCGGCAAATGGCGCGCTGCGTGCCAAGGGAGCACGCGGCGGTTGCCGATTGCGCTGTCTCTCTTTTAGGCCTTCTTCTCGGTCTTCTTTGGCAGCAGGACGGCCTGGATGTTGGGCAGGACACCTCCCTGTGCGATGGTGACGCCCGACAAGAGCTTGTTGAGCTCCTCGTCGTTGCGTATGGCGAGCTGCAGGTGGCGCGGGATGATGCGCGTCTTCTTGTTGTCGCGGGCCGCGTTTCCGGCCAGCTCGAGCACCTCAGCCGCGAGGTACTCCATGACGGCGGCGAGGTAGACGGGCGCCCCGGCGCCGACGCGCTCGGCGTAGTTTCCCTTGCGCAGGAGGCGGTGGATTCTGCCGACCGGGAACTGGAGCCCAGCCCTGCTTGAGCGGGACTTTGACTTGCCCTTGAACTAACACGCGATCTAGTGT
>NW_026062716.1:12500-17056 GCF_023897955.1 Schistocerca gregaria | reverse complement strand
ACCTAACCCACGTTGTCCCTTAACCTAACCCACGTTGTCCCTTAACCTAACCCACGTTGTCCCTTAACCTAACCCACGTTGTCCCTTAACCTAACCCACGTTGTCCCTTAACCTAACCCACGTTGTCCCTTAACCTAACCCACGTTGTCCCTTTGCCTAACATAGTTCACTGCTCGGAATCTCTGGTGTCGTTGTTATCCTCATGTAGATGTCTTGCGAGTGTTGCTTACTTTCCACATATTCCCGCTATCCACTGTCAATTGTACTGCAATAGGACTATATCGCCCCCCCCCCCTCCCTCTGTCCCCCTCTTTGTGTCTCTGTCCTCTCAAGCTGGTCGGTCTGGCGTTTGAGTGTTAAATGAGCCTCGCAGCTGTTCAGTTGCATTCAGATGTCGACGCCCTCAGTGTACGTCGTGGTATGGTCTGTGTCCATTGTCCGCTGATGTCGTACGCGTAACCCACACGCTGTACCGATCATCGGTCGTTACGTACAGAGTGAAGTAGTGTGATACGTGTGACCGTACGCTGGCTGTGCCCAACGGTGTCGAATCTCAATTTCCATATGATGTGCTCGATGCTACTTGTCTCGTCTCCCAATAACAGCTAGGTTGCACTGTGGTACGCCGTAGAGGCGTGTGGGAGGAACGTACGAACGCATTGTATGTCACCCTGGGTCGCTGGGGGTGGTGGTGCGGTGAGTCAGGTCAGGTCAGGTCAGCGTGAGCCGTCTGATGTAGTGACGCGTGTATTCCGACTTTGTCGTATTGCCTCACACAAAGTGCTACCCTGGTGGACCGCGTTCCATATCTGGGACATGCCGCAGATGCCGGTTGACAGTGGATCGCGGAAGGGACATCGCATACGTGCGCGGGCCACCTTCCACGTGTTCTCTTCTGCACATGTCGCAGTGTGTATGTGGTCTGATGTAGCGTGTCGTGACACATGACATCCTGGCATGCAAGAATTGTTGAATTCGCAAATGTAGGTGGACATCTACGTTTACTGCCCAAGATACGCAAATGAACTGGAAATCCGTTGTTGAGCGGTTGTTCACGCTGGAGGTGAATCTGTGATGGCGACGATCGGTACAGCTATTAACCGGTTGTTTCAGCGGTACCCGCCACATCCACACACGTGACTAGGCCCATGTGGGTATGAAGCGATACGCGGCGGTGGCTTGGTGGGACTGTTCCCGGCCGGTGAAGGGGGGCCGCCCGGCGTGTTGGCCGCGCGCTGCGTGGGCGCACGCGCAACAGGCGGCTGGTGGGGGGCGCCGAGTGGCAGGAGCGCCAGCCGACGGGCCCGGCAGGCGGCGCAGCTACGCTGCGGCGCACCCTGCACGCGGCGCCTGGCGGCCAAAGTTGGTTCAGCCGAGCCCGGTGCGAAGCGCGGTGGACATCTGCAGTGTGCTGGTCTGATTGAGGACTGTGTGCGTTGAGGATGCGCCGCCGCCTGGCACTCGGCGCCGCGACGCCGTCTGCTGCTCGGTCGCCCCAGCGGTTCTCGCAGGTGGTTTGTATCGCAGTTGTGCGGACGTGTTGGCGCGTGCGCTGTGCTGGGAGAGTTCGCTTCTGCACCCAAGTGGGGCTTTGCCCTTGTGTGGCGCTGGCGTTGGAGCTGCCGGTCACCATAGGTGGCGCGTGTTGTCTCCCGCCGGCAATGCCACGACAGCACGCTCCCGGGCCTCTGTCGGCAGCGGCAAGCTCAGTTGGGAGCAAGGGTGTTCTCACTAAAACCGTCTACTCGCCTAACTCCGGGCGATTGCGCCTCTCTCGAAACCGACCAAGTACCTAGGACGGCGCTGCGCGCCGCCGGGACCTGAGAGGGTTTCGAGGTGTATCGTGCAGGGGAGCTCGGCCTCCTCCTGTTTGCAGAATAATTGAGCGGACGCTTGCGTGTTCGCGCGGGCCCCCGGGACACACTCCCGGGCGGCCGGCTGCTCAGCTCTAGTTGACGCAGCTCCCTGGTTGATCCTGCCAGTAGTCATATGCTTGTCTCAAAGATTAAGCCATGCATGTCTCAGTACAAGCCGCATTAAGGTGAAACCGCGAATGGCTCATTAAATCAGTTATGGTTCCTTAGATCGTACCCACGTTACTTGGATAACTGTGGTAATTCTAGAGCTAATACATGCAAACAGAGTCCCGACCAGAGATGGAAGGGACGCTTTTATTAGATCAAAACCAATCGGATTGGCTTGTCTGGTCCGTTTGCCTTGGTGACTCTGAATAACTTTGGGCTGATCGCACGGTCCTCGTACCGGCGACGCATCTTTCAAATGTCTGCCTTATCAACTGTCGATGGTAGGTTCTGCGCCTACCATGGTTGTAACGGGTAACGGGGAATCAGGGTTCGATTCCGGAGAGGGAGCCTGAGAAACGGCTACCACATCCAAGGAAGGCAGCAGGCGCGCAAATTACCCACTCCCGGCACGGGGAGGTAGTGACGAAAAATAACGATACGGGACTCATCCGAGGCCCCGTAATCGGAATGAGTACACTTTAAATCCTTTAACGAGTATCTATTGGAGGGCAAGTCTGGTGCCAGCAGCCGCGGTAATTCCAGCTCCAATAGCGTATATTAAAGTTGTTGCGGTTAAAAAGCTCGTAGTTGGATTTGTGTCCCACGCTGTTGGTTCACCGCCCGTCGGTGTTTAACTGGCATGTATCGTGGGACGTCCTGCCGGTGGGGCGAGCCGAAGGGGTGCTTTCGCGTCCCGAGGCGGACCCCGTTTAAATCCTACCAGGGTGCTCTTTGTTGAGTGTCTCGGTGGGCCGGCACGTTTACTTTGAACAAATTAGAGTGCTTAAAGCAGGCAAGCCCGCCTGAATACTGTGTGCATGGAATAATGGAATAGGACCTCGGTTCTATTTTGTTGGTTTTCGGAACCCGAGGTAATGATTAATAGGGACAGGCGGGGGCATTCGTATTGCGACGTTAGAGGTGAAATTCTTGGATCGTCGCAAGACGAACAGAAGCGAAAGCATTTGCCAAGTATGTTTTCATTAATCAAGAACGAAAGTTAGAGGTTCGAAGGCGATCAGATACCGCCCTAGTTCTAACCATAAACGATGCCAGCCAGCGATCCGCCGCAGTTCCTCCGATGACTCGGCGGGCAGCCTCCGGGAAACCAAAGCTTTTGGGTTCCGGGGGAAGTATGGTTGCAAAGCTGAAACTTAAAGGAATTGACGGAAGGGCACCACCAGGAGTGGAGCCTGCGGCTTAATTTGACTCAACACGGGAAACCTCACCAGGCCCGGACACCGGAAGGATTGACAGATTGATAGCTCTTTCTTGATTCGGTGGGTGGTGGTGCATGGCCGTTCTTAGTTGGTGGAGCGATTTGTCTGGTTAATTCCGATAACGAACGAGACTCTAGCCTGCTAACTAGTCGCGTGACATCCTTCGTGCTGTCAGCGATTACTTTTCTTCTTAGAGGGACAGGCGGCTTCTAGCCGCACGAGATTGAGCAATAACAGGTCTGTGATGCCCTTAGATGTTCTGGGCCGCACGCGCGCTACACTGAAGGAATCAGCGTGTCTTCCTAGGCCGAAAGGTCGGGGTAACCCGCTGAACCTCCTTCGTGCTAGGGATTGGGGCTTGCAATTGTTCCCCATGAACGAGGAATTCCCAGTAAGCGCGAGTCATAAGCTCGCGTTGATTACGTCCCTGCCCTTTGTACACACCGCCCGTCGCTACTACCGATTGAATGATTTAGTGAGGTCTTCGGACTGGTACGCGGCATCGACTCTGTCGTTGCCGATGCTACCGGAAAGATGACCAAACTTGATCATTTAGAGGAAGTAAAAGTCGTAACAAGGTTTCCGTAGGTGAACCTGCGGAAGGATCATTACCGACTAGACTGCATGTCTTTCGATGTGCGTGTCGTGTCGCGCAACACGCTACCTGTACGGCAGTGGCCGTGCGCCGCGTGCGGAACCACGCGTGCCTCTCAAAACTAGCGGAAGTGTTGTTGTTGTTGTTGTTGTGTGGTACGAGCGCTGAAGCTCTGGAGCGGCTGGCCTGCGGTACCTGGCGCCTGGCGCCGGTTTTGAATGACGTTCGCCCGAGTGCCTGTCCGCTCCGGTGTGGAGCCGTACGACGCCCATCGGCTGTGAGGCCGTTGGACACAAAAAAAATAGTGGAACAGGGGCCGTCAGACGCCTCAGTCCCGCAAATGCTACTGTCTTGAAAGAGACAGTGGGAGACTGAAAAGGAAAAGATCACCCAGGACGGTGGATCACTCGGCTCGTGGGTCGATGAAGAACGCAGCAAATTGCGCGTCGACATGTGAACTGCAGGACACATGAACATCGACGTTTCGAACGCACATTGCGGTCCATGGATTCCGTTCCCGGGCCACGTCTGGCTGAGGGTCGGCTACGTATACTGAAGCGCGCGGCGTTTGTCCCGCTTCGGAGACGTGGGAGTGTCGTGGTCGCCTGTGTGGCCGGCCGCGTCTCCTTAAACGTGCGATGCGCGCCCGTCGCCTGGCGGTTCGCATACCGGTACTTTCTCGGTAGCGTGCACAGCCGGCTGGCGGTGTGGCGTGCG